>NW_026690092.1:77500-97500 GCF_943734765.1 Anopheles ziemanni
CCCAACCACACCAAAGCAACTTCCAAGGTGGTTCGAAGTACTTTTAACGTATTCCCAACCACACCAAAGCAACTTCCAAGGTGGTTCGAAGCACTTTTTACGTAATTCCAACCGAAAAACTTTTTTTTTCTTTAACTAAAAACTTAAAAAAAAAAAAAAAAAAAAAAAAAAAAAAAAAAACTAGGAACTAAGCAATTTCATCCACATCCAAACAACATTTAAGGTGGTTCGAAGCACTTTTTACGTGATTCCAACCACACCAAAGCAACTTCCAAGGTGGTTCGAAGTACTTTTTACGAGTTCCCAACCACACCAAAGCAACTTCCAAGGTGGTTCGAAGCACTTTTTACGTAATTCCAACCGAAAAACTTTTTTTTTCTTTAACTAAAAACTTAAAAAAAAAAAAAAAAAAAAAAAAAAAAAACTAGGAACTAAGCAATTTCATCCACATCCAAACAACATTTAAGGTGGTTCGAAGTACTTTTTACGTATTCCCAACCACACCAAAGCAACTTCCAAGGTGGTTCGAAGTACTTTTTACGAGTTCCCAACCACACCAAAGCAACTTCCAAGGTGGTTCGAAGCACTTTTTACGTAATTCCAACCGAAAAACTTTTTTTTTCTTTAACTAAAAACTTTAAAAAAAAAAAAAAAAAAAAAACTAGGAACTAAGCAATTTCATCCACATCCAAACAACATTTAAGGTGGTTCGAAGTACTTTTTACGTATTCCCAACCACACCAAAGCAACTTCCAAGGTGGTTCGAAGTACTTTTTACGAGTTCCCAACCACACCAAAGCAACTTCCAAGGTGGTTCGAAGTACTTTTAACGTATTCCCAACCACACCAAAGCAACTTCCAAGGTGGTTCGAAGCACTTTTTACGTAATTCCAACCGAAAAACTTTTTTTTTCTTTAACTAAAAACTTAAAAAAAAAAAAAAAAAAAAAAAAAAAAAACTAGGAACTAAGCAATTTCATCCACATCCAAACAACATTTAAGGTGGTTCGAAGCACTTTTTACGTGATTCCAACCACACCAAAGCAACTTCCAAGGTGGTTCGAAGTACTTTTTACGTATTCCCAACCACACCAAAACAACTTCCAAGGTGGTTCGAAGCTTTTTTTACGTAATTCCAACCGAAAAACTTTTTTTTTCTTTAACTAAAAACTTAAAAAAAAAAAAAAAAAAAAAACCAAGGAACTAAGCAATTTCATCCACATCCAAACAACATTTAAGGTGGTTCGAAGTACTTTTTACGTATTCCCAACCACACCAAAGCAACTTCCAAGGTGGGTCGAAGTACTTTTTACGAGTTCCCAACCACACCAAAGCAACTTCCAAGGTGGTTCGAAGTACTTTTAACGTATTCCCAACCACACCAAAGCAACTTCCAAGGTGGTTCGAAGCACTTTTTACGTAATTCCAACCGAAAACCTTTTTTTTTCTTTAACTAAAAACTTCAAAAAAAAAAAAAAAAAAAAAAAAACTAGGAACTAAGCAATTTCATCCACATCCAAACAACATTTAAGGTGGTTCGAAGCACTTTTTACGTGATTCCAACCACACCAAAGCAACTTCCAAGGTGGTTCGAAGTACTTTTTACGTATTCCCAACCACACCAAAACAACTTCCAAGGTGGTTCGAAGCACTTTTTACGTAATTCCAACCGAAAAACTTTTTTTTTCTTTAACTAAAAACTTAAAAAAAAAAAAAAAAAAAAAACTAGGAACTAAGCAATTTCATCCACATCCAAACAACATTTAAGGTGGTTCGAAGTACTTTTTACGTATTCCCAACCACACCAAAGCAACTTCCAAGGTGGTTCGAAGTACTTTTTACGAGTTCCCAACCACACCAAAGCAACTTCCAAGGTGGTTCGAAGTACTTTTAACGTATTCCCAACCACACCAAAGCAACTTCCAAGGTGGTTCGGAGCACTTTTTACGTAATTCCAACCGAAAAACTTTTTTTTTCTTTAACTAAAAACTTAAAAAAAAAAAAAAAAAAAAAAAAAAAAAAACAAGGAAATAAGCAATTTCATCCACAACCAAACAACATTTAAGGTGGTTCGAAGCACTTTTTACGTGATTCCAACCACACCAAAGCAACTTCCAAGGTGGTTCGAAGTACTTTTTACGTATTCCCAACCACACCAAAACAACTTCCAAGGTGGTTCGAAGCACTTTTTACGTAATTCCAACCGAAAAACTTTTTTTTTCTTTAACTAAAAACTTTAAAAAAAAAAAAAAAAAAAAAAAACTAGGAACTAAGCAATTTCATCCACATCCAAACAACATTTAAGGTGGTTCGAAGTACTTTTTACGTATTCCCAACTACACCAAAGCAACTTCCAAGGTGGTTCGAAGTACTTTTTACGTGTTACCAACCACACCAAAGCAACTTCCAAGGTGGTTCGAAGTACTTTTAACGTATTCCCAACCACACCAAAGCCACTTCCAAGGTGGTTCGAAGCACTTTTTACGTAATTCCAACCGAAAAACTTTTTTTTTCTTTAAATAAAAACTTAAAAAAAAAAAAAAAAAAAAAAAAACTAGGAACTAAGCAATTTCATCCACATCCAAACAACATTTAAGGTGGTTCGAAGCACTTTTTACGTGATTCCAA
This sequence comes from Anopheles ziemanni, assembly GCF_943734765.1. NCBI lineage: Eukaryota > Metazoa > Arthropoda > Insecta > Diptera > Culicidae > Anopheles > Anopheles ziemanni. The sequence goes on from NW_026690092.1 coordinate 80,128, forward strand.
CCACACCAAAGCAACTTCCAAGGTGGTTCGAAGTACTTTTTACGTATTCCCAACCACACCAAAGCAACTTCCAAGGTGGTTCGAAGCACTTTTTACGTAATTCCAACCGAAAAACTTTTTTTTTCTTTAACTAAAAACTTAAAAAAAAAAAAAAAAAAAAAAAAAAAAAACTAGGAACTAAGCAATTTCATCCACATCCAAACAACATTTAAGGTGGTTCGAAGCACTTTTTACGTGATTCCAACCACACCAAAGCAACTTCCAAGGTGGTTCGAAGCACTTTTTACGTAATTCCAACCGAAAAACTTTTTTTTTCTTTAACTAAAAACTTAAAAAAAAAAAAAAAAAAAAAAAAAAAAAAAAAAAAAAAAAAAAAACTAGGAACTAAGCAATTTCATCCACATCCAAACAACATTTAAGGTGGTTCGAAGCACTTTTTACGTGATTCCAACCACACCAAAGCAACTTCCAAGATGGTTCGAAGTACTTTTTACGTATTCCCAACCACACCAAAGCAACTTCCAAGGTGGTTCGAAGCACTTTTTACGTGATTCCAACCACACCAAAGCAACTTCCAAGGTGGTTCGAAGCACTTTTTACGTAATTCCAACCGAAAAACTTTTTTTTTCTTTAACTAAAAACTTAAAAAAAAAAAAAAAAAAAAAAAAAAAAAAAAAAACTAGGAACTAAGCAATTTCATCCACATCCAAACAACATTTAAGGTGGTTCGAAGCACTTTTTACGTGATTCCAACCACACCAAAGCAACTTCCAAGGTGGTTCGAAGTACTTTTTACGTATTCCCAACCACACCAAAGCAACTTCCAAGGTGGTTCGAAGCACTTTTTACGTATTCCCAACCACACCAAAGTAACTTCCAAGGTGGTTCGAAGCACTTTTTACGTATTCCCAACCACACCAAAGCAACTTCCAAGGTGGTTCGAAGCACTTTTTACGTAATTCCAACCGAAGAACTTTTTTGTACTTTAACTAAAAACGTAATAAAAAAAAAAAAAAAAAAAAAAACTAGGAACTAAGCAATTTCATCCACATCCAAACAACATTTAAGGTGGTTCGAAGCACTTTTTACGTGATTCCAACCACACCAAAGCAACTTCCAAGGTGGTTCGAAGTACTTTTTACGAATTCCCAACCACACCAAAGCAACTTCCAAGGTGGTTCGAAGCACTTTTTACGTAATTCCAACCGAAAAACTTTTTTTTTCTTTAACTAAAAACTTAAAAAAAAAAAAAAAAAAAAAAAAAAAAAAAAAAAAAAAAAAACTAGGAACTAAGCAATTGCATCCACATCCAAACAACATTTAAGGTGGTTCGAAGTACTTTTTACGTATTCCCAACTACACCAAAGCAACTTCCAAGGTGGTTCGAAGTACTTTTTACGTGTTCCCAACCACACCAAAGCAACTTCCAAGGTGGTTCGAAGTACTTTTAACGTATTCCCAACCACACCAAAGCAACTTCCAAGGTGGTTCGAAGCACTTTTTACGTAATTCCAACCGAAAAACTTTTTTTTTCTTTAACTAAAAACTTAAAAAAAAAAAAAAAAAAAAAAAAACTAGGAACTAAGCAATTTCATCCACATCCAAACAACATTTAAGGTGGTTCGAAGCACTTTTTACGTGATTCCAACCACACCAAAGCAACTTCCAAGGTGGTTCGAAGTACTTTTTACGTATTCCCAACCACACCAAAACAACTTCCAAGGTGGTTCGAAGCACTTTTTACGTAATTCCAACCGAAAAACTTTTTTTTTCTTTAACTAAAAACTTAAAAAAAAAAAAAAAAAAAAAAAAAAACAAGGAACTAAGCAATTTCATCCACATCCAAACAACATTTAAGGTGGTTCGAAGTACTTTTTACGTATTCCCAACCACACCAAAGCAACTTCCAAGGTGGTTCGAAGTACTTTTTACGAGTTCCCAACCACACCAAAGCAACTTCCAAGGTGGTTCGAAGCACTTTTTACGTAATTCCAACCGAAAAACTTTTTTTTTCTTTAACTAAAAACTTTAAAAAAAAAAAAAAAAAAAACTAGGAACTAAGCAATTTCATCCACATCCAAACAACATTTAAGGTGGTTCGAAGTACTTTTTACGTATTCCCAACCACACCAAAGCAACTTCCAAGGTGGTTCGAAGTACTTTTTACGAGTTCCCAACCACACCAAAGCAACTTCCAAGGTGGTTCGAAGTACTTTTAACGTATTCCCAACCACACCAAAGCAACTTCCAAGGTGGTTCGAAGCACTTTTTACGTAATTCCAACCGAAAAACTTTTTTTTTCTTTAACTAAAAACTTAAAAAAAAAAAAAAAAAAAAAAAAAACTAGGAACTAAGCAATTTCATCCACATCCAAACAACATTTAAGGTGGTTCGAAGCACTTTTTACGTGATTCCAACCACACCAAAGCAACTTCCAAGGTGGTTCGAAGTACTTTTTACGTATTCCCAACCACACCAAAACAACTTCCAAGGTGGTTCGAAGCACTTTTTACGTAATTCCAACCGAAAAACTTTTTTTTTCTTTAACTAAAAACTTAAAAAAAAAAAAAAAAAAAAAAAAAACAAGGAACTAAGCAATTTCATCCACATCCAAACAACATTTAAGGTGGTTCGAAGTACTTTTTACGTATTCCCAACCACACCAAAGCAACTTCCAAGGTGGTTCGAAGTACTTTTTACGAGTTCCCAACCACACCAAAGCAACTTCCAAGGTGGTTCGAAGTACTTTTAACGTATTCCCAACCACACCAAAGCAACTTCCAAGGTGGTTCGAAGCACTTTTTACGTAATTCCAACCGAAAACCTTTTTTTTTCTTTAACTAAAAACTTCAAAAAAAAAAAAAAAAAAAAAAAAACTAGGAACTAAGCAATTTCATCCACATCCAAACAACATTTAAGGTGGTTCGAAGTACTTTTTACGTATTCCCAACTACACCAAAGCAACTTCCAAGGTGGTTCGAAGTACTTTTTACGTGTTCCCAACCACACCAAAGCAACTTCCAAGGTGGTTCGAAGTACTTTTAACGTATTCCCAACCACACCAAAGCAACTTCCAAGGTGGTTCGAAGCACTTTTTACGTAATTCCAACCGAAAAACTTTTTTTTTCTTTAACTAAAAACTTAAAAAAAAAAAAAAAAAAAAAAAAAAACTAGGAACTAAGCAATTTCATCCACATCCAAACAACATTTAAGGTGGTTCGAAGCACTTTTTACGTGATTCCAACCACACCAAAGCAACTTCCAAGGTGGTTCGAAGTACTTTTTACGTATTCCCAACCACACCAAAACAACTTCCAAGGTGGTTCGAAGCACTTTTTACGTAATTCCAACCGAAAAACTTTTTTTTTCTTTAACTAAAAACTTAAAAAAAAAAAAAAAAAAAAAAAAAAAACAAGGAACTAAGCAATTTCATCCACATCCAAACAACATTTAAGGTGGTTCGAAGTACTTTTTACGTATTCCCAACCACACCAAAGCAACTTCCAAGGTGGTTCGAAGTACTTTTTACGAGTTCCCAACCACACCAAAGCAACTTCCAAGGTGGTTCGAAGCACTTTTTACGTAATTCCAACCGAAAAACTTTTTTTTTCTTTAACTAAAAACTTTAAAAAAAAAAAAAAAAAAAAACTAGGAACTAAGCAATTTCATCCACATCCAAACAACATTTAAGGTGGTTCGAAGTACTTTTTACGTATTCCCAACCACACCAAAGCAACTTCCAAGGTGGTTCGAAGTACTTTTTACGAGTTCCCAACCACACCAAAGCAACTTCCAAGGAGGTTCGAAGTACTTTTAACGTATTCCCAACCACACCAAAGCAACTTCCAAGGTGGTTCGAAGCACTTTTTACGTAATTCCAACCGAAAAACTTTTTTTTTCTTTAACTAAAAACTTAAAAAAAAAAAAAAAAAAAAAAAAAAACTAGGAACTAAGCAATTTCATCCACATCCAAACAACATTTAAGGTGGTTCGAAGCACTTTTTACGTGATTCCAACCACACCAAAGCAACTTCCAAGGTGGTTCGAAGTACTTTTTACGTATTCCCAACCACACCAAAACAACTTCCAAGGTGGTTCGAAGCACTTTTTACGTAATTCCAACCGAAAAACTTTTTTTTTCTTTAACTAAAAACTTAAAAAAAAAAAAAAAAAAAAAAAAAAACAAGGAACTAAGCAATTTCAACCAAATCCAAACAACATTTAAGGTGGTTCGAAGTACTTTTTACGTATTCCCAACCACACCAAAGCAACTTCCAAGGTGGTTCGAAGTACTTTTTACGAGTTCCCAACCACACCAAAGCAACTTCCAAGGTGGTTCGAAGTACTTTTAACGTATTCCCAACCACACCAAAGCAACTTCCAAGGTGGTTCGAAGCACTTTTTACGTAATTCCAACCGAAAACCTTTTTTTTTCTTTAACTAAAAACTTCAAAAAAAAAAAAAAAAAAAAACTAGGAACTAAGCAATTTCATCCACATCCAAACAACATTTAAGGTGGTTCGAAGCACTTTTTACGTGATTCCAACCACACCAAAGCAACTTCCAAGGTGGTTCGAAGTACTTTTTACGTATTCCCAACCACACCAAAACAACTTCCAAGGTGGTTCGAAGCACTTTTTACGTAATTCCAACCGAAAAACTTTTTTTTTCTTTAACTAAAAACTTAAAAAAAAAAAAAAAAAAAACTAGGAACTAAGCAATTTCATCCACATCCAAACAACATTTAAGATGGTTCGAAGTACTTTTTACGTATTCCCAACTACACCAAAGCAACTTCCAAGGTGGTTCGAAGTACTTTTTACGTGTTCCCAACCACACCAAAGCAACTTCCAAGGTGGTTCGAAGTACTTTTAACGTATTCCCAACCACACCAAAGCAACTTCCAAGGTGGTTCGAAGCATTTTTTACGTAATTCCAACCGAAAAACTTTTTTTTTCTTTAACTAAAAACTTAAAAAAAAAAAAAAAAAAAAAAAAAAACTAGGAACTAAGCAATTTAATCCACATCCAAACAACATTTAAGGTGGTTCGAAGTACTTTTTACGTATTCCCAACCACACCAAAGCAACTTCCAAGGTGGTTCGAAGTACTTTTTACGAGTTCCCAACCACACCAAAGCAACTTCCAAGGTGGTTCGAAGTACTTTTAACGTATTCCCAACCACACCAAAGCAACTTCCAAGGTGGTTCGAAGCACTTTTTACGTAATTCCAACCGAAAAACTTTTTTTTTCTTTAACTAAAAACTTAAAAAAAAAAAAAAAAAAAAAAAAAAAAAAAAAAAAAAAAAAAAAAAAAAAAAAAACTAGGAACTACGCAATTTCATCCACATCCAAACAACATTTAAGGTGGTTCGGAGCACTTTTTACGTGATTCCAACCACACCAAAGCAACTTCCAAGGTGGTTCGAAGTACTTTTTACGTATTCCCAACCACACCAAAACAACTTCCAAGGTGGTTCGAAGCACTTTTTACGTAATTCCAACCGAAAAACTTTTTTTTCTTTAACTAAAAACTTTCAAAAAAAAAAAAAAAAAAAACTAGGAACTAAGCAATTTCATCCACATCCAAACAACATTTAAGGTGGTTCGAAGTACTTTTTACGTATTCCCAACCACACCAAAGCAACTTCCAAGGTGGTTCGAAGTACTTTTTACGAGTTCCCAACCACACCAAAGCAACTTCCAAGGTGGTTCGAAGTACTTTTAACGTATTCCCAACCACACCAAAGCAACTTCCAAGGTGGTTCGGAGCACTTTTTACGTAATTCCAACCGAAAAACTTTTTTTTTCTTTAACTAAAAACTTAAAAAAAAAAAAAAAAAAAAAAAAAAAACTAGGAACTAAGCAATTTCATCCACATCCAAACAACATTTAAGGTGGTTCGAAGCACTTTTTACGTGATTCCAACCACACCAAAGCAACTTCCAAGGTGGTTCGAAGTACTTTTTACGTATTCCCAACCACACCAAAACAACTTCCAAGGTGGTTCGAAGCACTTTTTACGTAATTCCAACCGAAAAACTTTTTTTTTCTTTAACTAAAAACTTTAAAAAAAAAAAAAAAAAAAAAAAACTAGGAACTAAGCAATTTCATCCACATCCAAACAACATTTAAGGTGGTTCGAAGTACTTTTTACGTATTCCCAACTACACCAAAGCAACTTCCAAGGTGGTTCGAAGTACTTTTTACGTGTTACCAACCACACCAAAGCAACTTCCAAGGTGGTTCGAAGTACTTTTAACGTATTCCCAACCACACCAAAGCCACTTCCAAGGTGGTTCGAAGCACTTTTTACGTAATTCCAACCGAAAAACTTTTTTTTTCTTTAACTAAAAACTTAAAAAAAAAAAAAAAAAAAAAAAAAACTAGGAACTAAGCAATTTCATCCACATCCAAACAACATTTAAGGTGGTTCGAAGCACTTTTTACGTGATTCCAACCACACCAAAGCAACTTCCAAGGTGGTTCGAAGTACTTTTTACGTATTCCCAACCACACCAAAGCAACTTCCAAGGTGGTTCGAAGCTCTTTTTACGTAATTCCAACCGAAAAACTTTTTTTTTCTTTAACTAAAAACTTAAAAAAAAAAAAAAAAAAAAACTAGGAACTAAGCAATTTCATCCACATCCAAACAACATTTAAGGTGGTTCGAAGTACTTTTTACGTATTCCCAACCACACCAAAGCAACTTCCAAGGTGGTTCGAAGTACTTTTTACGAGTTCCCAACCACACCAAAGCAACTTCCAAGGTGGTTCGAAGTACTTTTAACGTATTCCCAACCACACCAAAGCAACTTCCAAGGTGGTTCGGAGCACTTTTTACGTAATTCCAACCGAAAAACTTTTTTTTTCTTTAACTAAAAACTTAAAAAAAAAAAAAAAAAAAAAAAAAACTAGGAACTAAGCAATTTCATCCACATCCAAACAACATTTAAGGTGGTTCGAAGCACTTTTTACGTGATTCCAACCACACCAAAGCAACTTCCAAGGTGGTTCGAAGTACTTTTTACGTATTCCCAACCACACCAAAACAACTTCCAAGGTGGTTCGAAGCACTTTTTACGTAATTCCAACCGAAAAACTTTTTTTTTCTTTAACTAAAAACTTTAAAAAAAAAAAAAAAAAAAAAAACTAGGAACTAAGCAATTTCATCCACATCCAAACAACATTTAAGGTGGTTCGAAGCACTTTTTACGTGATTCCAACCACACCAAAGCAACTTCCAAGGTGGTTCGAAGTACTTTTTACGTATTCCCAACCACACCAAAGCAACTTCCAAGGTGGTTCGAAGCACTTTTTACGTAATTCCAACCGAAAAACTTTTTTTTTCTTTAAATAAAAACTTAAAAAAAAAAAAAAAAAAAAAAAAAAAACTAGGAACTAAGCAATTTCATCCACATCCAAACAACATTTAAGGTGGTTCGAAGCACTTGTTACGTGATTCCAACCACACCAAAGCAACTTCCAAGGTGGTTCGAAGCACTTTTTACGTAATTCCAACCGAAAAACTTTTTTTTTCTTTAACTAAAAACTTAAAAAAAAAAAAAAAAAAAAAAAAACTAGGAACTAAGCAATTTCATCCACATCCAAACAACATTTAAGGTGGTTCGAAGCACTTTTTACGTGATTCCAACCACACCAAAGCAACTTCCAAGGTGGTTCGAAGTACTTTTTACGTATTCCCAACCACACCAAAGCAACTTCCAAGGTGGTTCGAAGCACTTTTTACGTATTCCCAACCACACCAAAGCAACTTCCAAGGTGGTTCGAAGCACTTTTTACGTAATTCCAACCGAAAAACTTTTTTGTACTTTAACTAAAAACGTAAAAAAAAAAAAAAAAAAAAAAAAAACTAGGAACTAAGCAATTTCATCCACATCCAAACAACATTTAAGGTGGTTCGAAGCACTTTTTACGTGATTCCAACCACACCAAAGCAACTTCCAAGGTGGTTCGAAGTACTTTTTACGTATTCCCAACCACACCAAAGCAACTTCCAAGGTGGTTCGAAGCTCTTTTTACGTAATTCCAACCGAAAAACTTTTTTTTTCTTTAACTAAAAACTTAAAAAAAAAAAAAAAAAAAAAAAAAAAAAAAAAAAAAAAAAAAAAACTAGGAACTAAGCAATTTCATCCACATCCAAACAACATTTAAGGTGGTTCGAAGTACTTTTTACGTATTCCCAACCACACCAAAGCAACTTCCAAGGTGGTTCGAAGTACTTTTTACGAGTTCCCAACCACACCAAAGCAACTTCCAAGGTGGTTCGAAGTACTTTTAACGTATTCCCAACCACACCAAAGCAACTTCCAAGGTGGTTCGGAGCACTTTTTACGTAATTCCAACCGAAAAACTTTTTTTTTCTTCAACTAAAAACTTAAAAAAAAAAAAAAAAAAAAAAAAAACTAGGAACTAAGCAATTTCATCCACATCCAAACAACATTTAAGGTGGTTCGAAGTACTTTTTACGTATTCCCAACCACACCAAAGCAACTTCCAAGGTGGTTCGAAGTACTTTTTACGAGTTCCCAACCACACCAAAGCAACTTCCAAGGTGGTTCGAAGTACTTTTAACGTATTCCCAACCACACCAAAGCAACTTCCAAGGTGGTTCGAAGCACTTTTTACGTAATTCCAACCGAAAAACTTTTTTTTTCTTTAACTAAAAACTTAAAAAAAAAAAAAAAAAAAAAAAAAACTAGGAACTAAGCAATTTCATCCACATCCAAACAACATTTAAGGTGGTTCGAAGCACTTTTTACGTGATTCCAACCACACCAAAGCAACTTCCAAGGTGGTTCGAAGTACTTTTTACGTATTCCCAACCACACCAAAACAACTTCCAAGGTGGTTCGAAGCACTTTTTACGTAATTCCAACCGAAAAACTTTTTTTTTCTTTAACTAAAAACTTAAAAAAAAAAAAAAAAAAAAAAAAAACAAGGAACTAAGCAATTTCATCCACATCCAAACAACATTTAAGGTGGTTCGAAGTACTTTTTACGTATTCCCAACCACACCAAAGCAACTTCCAAGGTGGGTCGAAGTACTTTTTACGAGTTCCCAACCACACCAAAGCAACTTCCAAGGTGGTTCGAAGTACTTTTAACGTATTCCCAACCACACCAAAGCAACTTCCAAGGTGGTTCGAAGCACTTTTTACGTAATTCCAACCGAAAACCTTTTTTTTTCTTTAACTAAAAACTTCAAAAAAAAAAAAAAAAAAAAAAAAACTAGGAACTAAGCAATTTCATCCACATCCAAACAACATTTAAGGTGGTTCGAAGCACTTTTTACGTGATTCCAACCACACCAAAGCAACTTCCAAGGTGGTTCGAAGTACTTTTTACGTATTCCCAACCACACCAAAACAACTTCCAAGGTGGTTCGAAGCACTTTTTACGTAATTCCAACCGAAAAACTTTTTTTTTCTTTAACTAAAAACTTAAAAAAAAAAAAAAAAAAAAACTAGGAACTAAGCAATTTCATCCACATCCAAACAACATTTAAGGTGGTTCGAAGTACTTTTTACGTATTCCCAACTACACCAAAGCAACTTCCAAGGTGGTTCGAAGTACTTTTTACGTGTTCCCAACCACACCAAAGCAACTTCCAAGGTGGTTCGAAGTACTTTTAACGTATTCCCAACCACACCAAAGCAACTTCCAAGGTGGTTCGAAGCATTTTTTACGTAATTCCAACCGAAAAACTTTTTTTTTCTTTAACTAAAAACTTAAAAAAAAAAAAAAAAAAAAAAAAAAACTAGGAACTAAGCAATTTCATCCACATCCAAACAACATTTAAGGTGGTTCGAAGTACTTTTTACGTATTCCCAACCACACCAAAGCAACTTCCAAGGTGGTTCGAAGTACTTTTTACGAGTTCCCAACCACACCAAAGCAACTTCCAAGGTGGTTCGAAGTACTTTTAACGTATTCCCAACCACACCAAAGCAACTTCCAAGGTGGTTCGAAGCACTTTTTACGTAATTCCAACCGAAAAACTTTTTTTTTCTTTAACTAAAAACTTAAAAAAAAAAAAAAAAAAAAAAAAAAAAAAAAAAAAAAAAAAAAAAAACTAGGAACTACGCAATTTCATCCACATCCAAACAACATTTAAGGTGGTTCGGAGCACTTTTTACGTGATTCCAACCACACCAAAGCAACTTCCAAGGTGGTTCGAAGTACTTTTTACGTATTCCCAACCACACCAAAACAACTTCCAAGGTGGTTCGAAGCACTTTTTACGTAATTCCAACCGAAAAACTTTTTTTTCTTTAACTAAAAACTTTCAAAAAAAAAAAAAAAAAAAACTAGGAACTAAGCAATTTCATCCACATCCAAACAACATTTAAGGTGGTTCGAAGCACTTTTTACGTGATTCCAACCACACCAAAGCAACTTCCAAGGTGGTTCGAAGTACTTTTTACGTATTCCCAACCACACCAAAACAACTTCCAAGGTGGTTCGAAGCACTTTTTACGTAATTCCAACCGAAAAACTTTTTTTTTCTTTAACTAAAAACTTAAAAAAAAAAAAAAAAAAAAACTAGGAACTAAGCAATTTCATCCACATCCAAACAACATTTAAGGTGGTTCGAAGTACTTTTTACGTATTCCCAACTACACCAAAGCAACTTCCAAGGTGGTTCGAAGTACTTTTTACGTGTTCCCAACCACACCAAAGCAACTTCCAAGGTGGTTCGAAGTACTTTTAACGTATTCCCAACCACACCAAAGCAACTTCCAAGGTGGTTCGAAGCATTTTTTACGTAATTCCAACCGAAAAACTTTTTTTTTCTTTAACTAAAAACTTAAAAAAAAAAAAAAAAAAAAAAAAAAACTAGGAACTAAGCAATTTCATCCACATCCAAACAACATTTAAGGTGGTTCGAAGTACTTTTTACGTATTCCCAACCACACCAAAGCAACTTCCAAGGTGGTTCGAAGTACTTTTTACGAGTTCCCAACCACACCAAAGCAACTTCCAAGGTGGTTCGAAGTACTTTTAACGTATTCCCAACCACACCAAAGCAACTTCCAAGGTGGTTCGGAGCACTTTTCACGTAATTCCAACCGAAAAACTTTTTTTTTCTTTAACTAAAAACTTAAAAAAAAAAAAAAAAAAAAAAAAAAAACTAGGAACTAAGCAATTTCATCCACATCCAAACAACATTTAAGGTGGTTCGAAGCACTTTTTACGTGATTCCAACCACACCAAAGCAACTTCCAAGGTGGTTCGAAGTACTTTTTACGTATTCCCAACCACACCAAAACAACTTCCAAGGTGGTTCGAAGCACTTTTTACGTAATTCCAACCGAAAAACTTTTTTTTTCTTTAACTAAAAACTTTAAAAAAAAAAAAAAAAAAAAAAACTAGGAACTAAGCAATTTCATCCACATCCAAACAACATTTAAGGTGGTTCGAAGTACTTTTTACGTATTCCCAACTACACCAAAGCAACTTCCAAGGTGGTTCGAAGTACTTTTTACGTGTTCCCAACCACACCAAAGCAACTTCCAAGGTGGTTCGAAGTACTTTTAACGTATTCCCAACCACACCAAAGCAACTTCCAAGGTGGTTCGAAGCACTTTTTACGTAATTCCAACCGAAAAACTTTTTTTTTCTTTAACTAAAAACTTAAAAAAAAAAAAAAAAAAAAAAAAAAAAAAAAAAAAAAAAAAAAAAAAAAAAAAAAAACTAGGAACTACGCAATTTCATCCACATCCAAACAACATTTAAGGTGGTTCGGAGCACTTTTTACGTGATTCCAACCACACCAAAGCAACTTCCAAGGTGGTTCGAAGTACTTTTTACGTATTCCCAACCACACCAAAACAACTTCCAAGGTGGTTCGAAGCACTTTTTACGTAATTCCAACCGAAAAACTTTTTTTTCTTTAACTAAAAACTTTCAAAAAAAAAAAAAAAAAAAAACTAGGAACTAAGCAATTTCATCCACATCCAAACAACATTTAAGGTGGTTCGAAGTACTTTTTACGTATTCCCAACCACACCAAAGCAACTTCCAAGGTGGTTCGAAGTACTTTTTACGAGTTCCCAACCACACCAAAGCAACTTCCAAGGTGGTTCGAAGTACTTTTAACGTATTCCCAACCACACCAAAGCAACTTCCAAGGTGGTTCGGAGCACTTTTCACGTAATTCCAACCGAAAAACTTTTTTTTTCTTTAACTAAAAACTTAAAAAAAAAAAAAAAAAAAAAAAAAAAACTAGGAACTAAGCAATTTCATCCACATCCAAACAACATTTAAGGTGGTTCGAAGCACTTTTTACGTGATTCCAACCACACCAAAGCAACTTCCAAGGTGGTTCGAAGTACTTTTTACGTATTCCCAACCACACCAAAACAACTTCCAAGGTGGTTCGAAGCACTTTTTACGTAATTCCAACCGAAAAACTTTTTTTTTCTTTAACTAAAAACTTTAAAAAAAAAAAAAAAAAAAAAAACTAGGAACTAAGCAATTTCATCCACATCCAAACAACATTTAAGGTGGTTCGAAGTACTTTTTACGTATTCCCAACTACACCAAAGCAACTTCCAAGGTGGTTCGAAGTACTTTTTACGTGTTACCAACCACACCAAAGCAACTTCCAAGGTGGTTCGAAGTACTTTTAACGTATTCCCAACCACACCAAAGCCACTTCCAAGGTGGTTCGAAGCACTTTTTACGTAATTCCAACCGAAAAACTTTTTTTTTCTTTAACTAAAAACTTAAAAAAAAAAAAAAAAAAAAAAAAAACTAGGAACTAAGCAATTTCATCCACATCCAAACAACATTTAAGGTGGTTCGAAGTACTTTTTACGTATTCCCAACCACACCAAAGCAACTTCCAAGGTGGTTCGAAGTACTTTTTACGAGTTCCCAACCACACCAAAGCAACTTCCAAGGTGGTTCGAAGTACTTTTAACGTATTCCCAACCACACCAAAGCAACTTCCAAGGTGGTTCGAAGCACTTTTTACGTAATTCCAACCGAAAACCTTTTTTTTTCTTTAACTAAAAACTTCAAAAAAAAAAAAAAAAAAAAAAAAAACTAGGAACTAAGCAATTTCATCCACATCCAAACAACATTTAAGGTGGTTCGAAGCACTTTTTACGTGATTCCAACCACACCAAAGCAACTTCCAAGGTGGTTCGAAGTACTTTTTACGTATTCCCAACCACACCAAAACAACTTCCAAGGTGGTTCGAAGCACTTTTTACGTAATTCCAACCGAAAAACTTTTTTTTTCTTTAACTAAAAACTTAAAAAAAAAAAAAAAAAAACTAGGAACTAAGCAATTTCATCCACATCCAAACAACATTTAAGGTGGTTCGAAGTACTTTTTACGTATTCCCAACTACACCAAAGCAACTTCCAAGGTGGTTCGAAGTACTTTTTACGTGTTCCCAACCACACCAAAGCAACTTCCAAGGTGGTTCGAAGTACTTTTAACGTATTCCCAACCACACCAAAGCAACTTCCAAGGTGGTTCGAAGCATTTTTTACGTAATTCCAACCGAAAAACTTTTTTTTTCTTTAACTAAAAACTTAAAAAAAAAAAAAAAAAAAAAAAAAAAACTAGGAACTAAGCAATTTCATCCACATCCAAACAACATTTAAGGTGGTTCGAAGTACTTTTTACGTATTCCCAACCACACCAAAGCAACTTCCAAGGTGGTTCGAAGTACTTTTTACGAGTTCCCAACCACACCAAAGCAACTTCCAAGGTGGTTCGAAGTACTTTTAACGTATTCCCAACCACACCAAAGCAACTTCCAAGGTGGTTCGAAGCACTTTTTACGTAATTCCAACCGAAAAACTTTTTTTTTCTTTAACTAAAAACTTAAAAAAAAAAAAAAAAAAAAAAAAAAAAAAAAAAAAAAAAAAAAACTAGGAACTACGCAATTTCATCCACATCCAAACAACATTTAAGGTGGTTCGAAGCACTTTTTACGTGATTCCAACCACACCAAAGCAACTTCCAAGGTGGTTCGAAGTACTTTTTACGTATTCCCAACCACACCAAAACAACTTCCAAGGTGGTTCGAAGCACTTTTTACGTAATTCCAACCGAAAAACTTTTTTTTCTTTAACTAAAAACTTTCAAAAAAAAAAAAAAAAAAAACTAGGAACTAAGCAATTTCATCCACATCCAAACAACATTTAAGGTGGTTCGAAGTACTTTTTACGTATTCCCAACCACACCAAAGCAACTTCCAAGGTGGTTCGAAGTACTTTTTACGAGTTCCCAACCACACCAAAGCAACTTCCAAGGTGGTTCGAAGTACTTTTAACGTATTCCCAACCACACCAAAGCAACTTCCAAGGTGGTTCGGAGCACTTTTCACGTAATTCCAACCGAAAAACTTTTTTTTTCTTTAACTAAAAACTTAAAAAAAAAAAAAAAAAAAAAAAAAAAAACTAGGAACTAAGCAATTTCATCCACATCCAAACAACATTTAAGGTGGTTCGAAGCACTTTTTACGTGATTCCAACCACACCAAAGCAACTTCCAAGGTGGTTCGAAGTACTTTTTACGTATTCCCAACCACACCAAAACAACTTCCAAGGTGGTTCGAAGCACTTTTTACGTAATTCCAACCGAAAAACTTTTTTTTTCTTTAACTAAAAACTTTAAAAAAAAAAAAAAAAAAAAAAAACTAGGAACTAAGCAATTTCATCCACATCCAAACAACATTTAAGGTGGTTCGAAGTACTTTTTACGTATTCCCAACTACACCAAAGCAACTTCCAAGGTGGTTCGAAGTACTTTTTACGTGTTACCAACCACACCAAAGCAACTTCCAAGGTGGTTCGAAGTACTTTTAACGTATTCCCAACCACACCAAAGCCACTTCCAAGGTGGTTCGAAGCACTTTTTACGTAATTCCAACCGAAAAACTTTTTTTTTCTTTAACTAAAAACTTAAAAAAAAAAAAAAAAAAAAAAAAAACTAGGAACTAAGCAATTTCATCCACATCCAAACAACATTTAAGGTGGTTCGAAGCACTTTTTACGTGATTCCAACCACACCAAAGCAACTTCCAAGGTGGTTCGAAGTACTTTTTACGTATTCCCAACCACACCAAAGCAACTTCCAAGGTGGTTCGAAGCTCTTTTTACGTAATTCCAACCGAAAAACTTTTTTTTTCTTTAACTAAAAACTTAAAAAAAAAAAAAAAAAAAAAACTAGGAACTAAGCAATTTCATCCACATCCAAACAACATTTAAGGTGGTTCGAAGTACTTTTTACGTATTCCCAACCACACCAAAGCAACTTCCAAGGTGGTTCGAAGTACTTTTTACGAGTTCCCAACCACACCAAAGCAACTTCCAAGGTGGTTCGAAGTACTTTTAACGTATTCCCAACCACACCAAAGCAACTTCCAAGGTGGTTCGGAGCACTTTTTACGTAATTCCAACCGAAAAACTTTTTTTTTCTTTAACTAAAAACTTAAAAAAAAAAAAAAAAAAAAAAAAAAACTAGGAACTAAGCAATTTCATCCACATCCAAACAACATTTAAGGTGGTTCGAAGCACTTTTTACGTGATTCCAACCACACCAAAGCAACTTCCAAGGTGGTTCGAAGTACTTTTTACGTATTCCCAACCACACCAAAACAACTTCCAAGGTGGTTCGAAGCACTTTTTACGTAATTCCAACCGAAAAACTTTTTTTTTCTTTAACTAAAAACTTTAAAAAAAAAAAAAAAAAAAAAAACTAGGAACTAAGCAATTTCATCCACATCCAAACAACATTTAAGGTGGTTCGAAGCACTTTTTACGTGATTCCAACCACACCAAAGCAACTTCCAAGGTGGTTCGAAGTACTTTTTACGTATTCCCAACCACACCAAAGCAACTTCCAAGGTGGTTCGAAGCACTTTTTACGTAATTCCAACCGAAAAACTTTTTTTTTCTTTAACTAAAAACTTAAAAAAAAAAAAAAAAAAAAAAAAAAAAACTAGGAACTAAGCAATTTCATCCACATCCAAACAACATTTAAGGTGGTTCGAAGCACTTGTTACGTGATTCCAACCACACCAAAGCAACTTCCAAGGTGGTTCGAAGCACTTTTTACGTAATTCCAACCGAAAAACTTTTTTTTTCTTTAACTAAAAACTTAAAAAAAAAAAAAAAAAAAAAAAAAAACTAGGAACTAAGCAATTTCATCCACATCCAAACAACATTTAAGGTGGTTCGAAGCACTTTTTACGTGATTCCAACCACACCAAAGCAACTTCCAAGGTGGTTCGAAGTACTTTTTACGTATTCCCAACCACACCAAAGCAACTTCCAAGGTGGTTCGAAGCACTTTTTACGTATTCCCAACCACACCAAAGCAACTTCCAAGGTGGTTCGAAGCACTTTTTACGTAATTCCAACCGAAAAACTTTTTTGTACTTTAACTAAAAACGTAAAAAAAAAAAAAAAAAAAAAAAAAACTAGGAACTAAGCAATTTCATCCACATCCAAACAACATTTAAGGTGGTTCGAAGCACTTTTTACGTGATTCCAACCACACCAAAGCAACTTCCAAGGTGGTTCGAAGTACTTTTTACGTATTCCCAACCACACCAAAGCAACTTCCAAGGTGGTTCGAAGCTCTTTTTACGTAATTCCAACCGAAAAACTTTTTTTTTCTTTAACTAAAAACTTAAAAAAAAAAAAAAAAAAAAAAAAAAAAAAAAAAAAAAAAAAAAAAAAAAAAAAAAAAAAAAAACTAGGAACTAAGCAATTTCATCCACATCCAAACAACATTTAAGGTGGTTCGAAGTACTTTTTACGTATTCCCAACCACACCAAAGCAACTTCCAAGGTGGTTCGAAGTACTTTTTACGAGTTCCCAACCACACCAAAGCAACTTTAAAGGTGGTTCGAAGTACTTTTAACGTATTCCCAACCACACCAAAGCAACTTCCAAGGTGGTTCGGAGCACTTTTTACGTAATTCCAACCGAAAAACTTTTTTTTTCTTCAACTAAAAACTTAAAAAAAAAAAAAAAAAAAAAAAAACTAGGAACTAAGCAATTTCATCCACATCCAAACAACATTTAAGGTGGTTCGAAGTACTTTTTACGTATTCCCAACTACACCAAAGCAACTTCCAAGGTAGTTCGAAGTACTTTTTACGTGTTCCCAACCACACCAAAGCAACTTCCAAGGTGGTTCGAAGTACTTTTAACGTATTCCCAACCACACCAAAGCAACTTCCAAGGTGGTTCGAAGCACTTTTTACGTAATTCCAACCGAAAAACTTTTTTTTTCTTTAACTAAAAACTTAAAAAAAAAAAAAAAAAAAAAAAAAAAACTAGGAACTAAGCAATTTCATCCACATCCAAACAACATTT
>NW_026690092.1:105000-107500 GCF_943734765.1 Anopheles ziemanni
CATCCAAACAACATTTAAGGTGGTTCGAAGCACTTTTTACGTGATTCCAACCACACCAAAGCAACTTCCAAGGTGGTTCGAAGTACTTTTTACGTATTCCCAACCACACCAAACCAACTTCCAAGGTGGTTCGAAGCACTTTTTACGTATTCCCAACCACACCAAAGCAACTTCCAAGGTGGTTCGAAGCACTTTTTACGTATTCCCAACCACACCAAAGCAACTTCCATGGTGGTTCGAAGCACTTTTTACGTAATTCCAACCGAAAAACTTTTTTTTACTTTAACTAAAAACGTAAAAAAAAAAAAAAAAAAAAAAAAAAACTAGGAACTAAGCAATTTCATCCACATCCAAACAACATTTAAGGTGGTTCGAAGCACTTTTTACGTGATTCCAACCACACCAAAGCAACTTCCAAGGTGGTTCGAAGTACTTTTTACGTATTCCCAACCACACCAAAGCAACTTCCAAGGTGGTTCGAAGCACTTTTTACGTAATTCCAACCGAAAAACTTTTTTTTTCTTTAACTTAAAACTTAAAAAAAAAAAAAAAAAAAAAAAAAAAAAAAAAAAAAAAAACTAGGAACTAAGCAATTTCATCCACATCCAAACAACATTTAAGGTGGTTCGAAGTACTTTTTACGTATTCCCAACCACACCAAAGCAACTTATAAGGTGGTTCGAAGTACTTTTTACGAGTTCCCAACCACACCAAAGCAACTTCCAAGGTGGTTCGAAGTACTTTTAACGTATTCCCAACCACACCAAAGCAACTTCCAAGGTGGTTCGGAGCACTTTTTACGTAATTCTACCGAAAAACTTTTTTTTTCTTCAACTAAAAACTAAAAAAAAAAAAAAAAAAAAAAAAAAATAGGAACTAAGCAATTTCATCCACATCCAAACAACATTTAAGGTGGTTCGAAGTACTTTTTACGTATTCCCAACTACACCAAAGCAACTTCCAAGGTGGTTCGAAGTACTTTTAACGTATTCCCAACCACACCAAAGCAACTTCCAAGGTGGTTCGAAGCACTTTTTACGTAATTCCAACCGAAAAACTTTTTTTTTCTTTAACTAAAAACTTAAAAAAAAAAAAAAAAAAAAAAAAAAACTAGGAACTAAGCAATTTCATCCACATCCAAACAACATTTAAGGTGGTTCGAAGTACTTTTTACGTATTCCCAACCACACCAAAGCAACTTCCAAGGTGGTTCGAAGTACTTTTTACGAGTTCCCAACCACACCAAAGCAACTTCCGAGGTGGTTCGAAGTACTTTTAACGTATTCCCAACCACACCAAAGCAACTTCCAAGGTGGTTCGAAGCACTTTTTACGTACTTCCAACCGAAAAACTTTTTTTTTCTTTAACTAAAAACTTAAAAAAAAAAAAAAAAAAAAAAAAAAAAAAAAAAAAAAAAAAAAAAACTAGGAACTAAGCAATTTCATCCACATCCAAACAACATTTAAGGTGGTTCGAAGCACTTTTTACGTGATTCCAACCACACCAAAGCAACTTCCAAGGTGGTTCGAAGTACTTTTTACGTATTCCCAACCACACCAAAACAACTTCCAAGGTGGTTCGAAGCACTTTTTACGTAATTCCAACCGAAAAACTTTTTTTTTCTTTAACTAAAAACTTTACAAAAAAAAAAAAAAAAAACTAGGAACTAAGCAATTTCATCCACATCCAAACAACATTTAAGGTGGTTCGAAGTACTTTTTACGTATTCCCAACCACACCAAAGCAACTTCCAAGGTGGTTCGAAGTACTTTTTACGAGTTCCCAACCACACCAAAGCAACTTCCAAGGTGGTTCGAAGTACTTTTAACGTATTCCCAACCACACCAAAGCAACTTCCAAGGTGGTTCGGAGCACTTTTTACGTAATTCCAACCGAAAAACTTTTTTTTTCTTTAACTAAAAACTTAAAAAAAAAAAAAAAAAAAAAAAAAAAACTAGGAACTAAGCAATTTCATCCACATCCAAACAACATTTAAGGTGGTTCGAAGCACTTTTTACGTGATTCCAACCACAACAAAGCAACTTCCAAGATGGTTCGAAGTACTTTTTACGTATTCCCAACCACACCAAAGCAACTTCCAAGGTGGTTCGAAGCACTTTTTACGTGATTCCAACCACACCAAAGCAACTTCCAAGGTGGTTCGAAGCACTTTTTACGTAATTCCAACCGAAAAACTTTTTTTTTCTTTAACTAAAAAATTAAAAAAAAAAAAAAAAAAAAAAAAAATAAGAACTAAGCAATTTCATCCACATCCAAACAACATTTAAGGTGGTTCGAAGCACTTTTTACGTGATTCCAACCACACCAAAGCAACTTCCAAGGTGGTTCGAAGTACTTTTTACGTATTCCCAACCACACCAAAGCAACTTCCAAGGTGGTTCGAAGCACTTTTTACGTATTCTCAACCACACCAAAGCAACTTCCAAGGTGGTTCGAAGCACTTTTTACGTAATTCCAACCGAAAAACTTTTTTTTTCTT
>NW_026690092.1:142500-147500 GCF_943734765.1 Anopheles ziemanni
ACCACACCAAAGCAACTTCCAAGGTGGTTCGAAGTACTTTTTACGTGTTCCCAACCACACCAAAGCAACTTCCAAGGTGGTTCGAAGTACTTTTAACGTATTCCCAACCACACCAAAGCAACTTCCAAGGTGGTTCGAAGCACTTTTTACGTAATTCCAACCGGAAAACTTTTTTTTTTCTTTAACTAAAAACTTTAAAAAGAAAAAAAAAAAAAAACGAGGAACTAAGCAATTTCATCCACATCCAAACAACATTTAAGGTGGTTCGAAGCACTTTTTACGTGATTCCAACCACACCAAAGCAACTTCCAAGGTGGTTCGAAGTACTTTTTACGTTTTCCCAACCACACCAAAGCAACTTCCAAGGTGGTTCGAAGCACTTTTTACGTATTCCCAACCACACCAAAGCAACTTCCAAGGTGGTTCGAAGCACTTTTTACGTAATTCCAACCGAAAAACTTTTTTTTTCTTTAACTAAAAACGTAAAAAAAAAAAAAAAACTAGGAACTAAGCAATTTCATCCACATCCAAACAACATTTAAGGTGGTTCGAAGCACTTTTTAAGTGATTCCAACCACACCAAAGCAACTTCCAAGGTGGTTCGAAGTACTTTTTACGTGTTCCCAACCACACCAAAGCAACTTCCAAGGTGGTTCGAAGTACTTTTAACGTATTCCCAACCACACCAAAGCAACTTCCAAGGTGGTTCGAAGCACTTTTTACGTAATTCCAACCGAAAAACTTTTTTTTTCTTCAACTAAAAACTTAAAAAAAAAAAAAAAAAAAAAACTAGGAACTAAGCAATTTCATCCACATCCAAACAACATTTAAGGTGGTTCGAAGCACTTTTTACGTGATTCCAACCACACCAAAGCAACTTCCAAGGTGGTTCGAAGTACTTTTTACGTATTCCCAACCACACCAAAGCAACTTCCAAGGTGGTTCGAAGCACTTTTTACGTATTCCCAACCACACCAAAGCAACTTCCAAGGTGGTTCGAAGCACTTTTTACGTAATTCCAACCGAAAAACTTTTTTTTTCTTTAACTAAAAACGTAAAAAAAAAAAAAAAAAAACTAGGAACTAAGCAATTTCATCCACATCCAAACAACATTTAAGGTGGTTCGAAGCACTTTTTAAGTGATTCCAACCACACCAAAGCAACTTCCAAGGTGGTTCGAAGTACTTTTTACGTGTTCCCAACCACACCAAAGCAACTTCCAAGGTGGTTCGAAGTACTTTTAACGTATTCCCAACCACACCAAAGCAACTTCCAAGGTGGTTCGAAGCACTTTTTACGTAATTCCAACCGAAAAACTTTTTTTTTCTTCAACTAAAAACTTAAAAAAAAAAAAAAAAAAAAAAAACTAGGAACTAAGCAATTTCATCCACATCCAAACAACATTTAAGGTGGTTCGAAGCACTTTTTACGTGATTCCAACCACACCAAAGCAACTTCCAAGGTGGTTCGAAGTACTTTTTACGTATTCCCAACCACACCAAAGCAACTTCCAAGGTGGTTCGAAGCACTTTTTACGTATTCCCAACCACACCAAAGCAACTTCCAAGGTGGTTCGAAGCACTTTTTACGTAATTCCAACCGAAAAACTTTTTTTTTCTTTAACTAAAAACGTAAAAAAAAAAAAAAAAAACTAGGAACTAAGCAATTTCATCCACATCCAAACAACATTTAAGGTGGTTCGAAGCACTTTTTAAGTGATTCCAACCACACCAAAGCAACTTCCAAGGTGGTTCGAAGCACTTTTTACGTAATTCCAACCGAAAAACTTTTTTTTTCTTTAACTAAAAACTAAAAAAAAAAAAAAAAAAAAAAACTAGGAACTAAGCAATTTCATCCACATCCAAACAACATTTAAGGTGGTTCGAAGCACTTTTCACGTGATTCCAACCACACCAAAGCAACTTCCAAGGTGGTTCGAAGTACTTTTTACGTATTCCCAACCACACCAAAGCAACTTCCAAGGTGGTTCGAAGCACTTTTGACGTATTCGCAACCACACCAAAGCAACTTCCAAGGTGGTTCGAAGCACTTTTTACGTAATTCCAACCGAAAAACTTTTTTTTTCTTTTACTAAAAACTTAAAAAAAAAAAAAAAAAAAAAAAACTAGGAACTAAGCAATTTCATCCACATCCAAACAACATTTAAGGTGGTTCGAAGCACTTTTTAAGTGATTCCAACCACACCAAAGCAACTTCCAAGGTGGTTCGAAGTACTTTTTACGTGTTCCCAACCACACCAAAGCAACTTCCAAGGTGGTTCGAAGTACTTTTAACGTATTCCCAACCACACCAAAGCAACTTCCAAGGTGGTTCGAAGCACTTTTTACGTAATTCCAACCGAAAAACTTTTTTTTTCTTTAACTAAAAACTTAAAAAAAAAAAAAAAAAAAAAAAAAAAAAAAAAAAAAAAAACTAGGAACTAAGCAATTTCATCCACATCCAAACAACATTTAAGGTGGTTCAACAAACAACATTTAAGGTGGTTCGAAGCACTTTTTACGTGATTCCAACCACACCAAAACAACTTCCAAGGTGGTTCGAAGCACTTTTTACGTAATTCCAACCGAAAAACTTTTTTTTTCTTCAACTAAAAACTTAAAAAAAAAAAAAAAAAAAAAAAAAAACTAGGAACTAAGCAATTTCATCCACATCCAAACAACATTTAAGGTGGTTCGAAGTACTTTTTACGTATTCCCAACTACACCAAAGCAACTTCCAAGGTGGTTCGAAGTACTTTTTACGTGTTCCCAACCACACCAAAGCAACTTCCAAGGTGGTTCGAAGTACTTTTTACGTGTTCCCAACCACACCAAAGCAACTTCCAAGGTGGTTCGAAGCACTTTTTACGTATTCCCAACCACACCAAAGCAACTTCCAAGGTGGTTCGAAGCACTTTTTACGTAATTCCAACCGAAAAACTTTTTTTTTCTTTAACTAAAAACTTAAAAATAAAAAAAAAAAAAAAACTAGGAACTAAGCAATTTCATCCACATCCAAACAACATTTAAGGTGGTTCGAAGCACTTTTTACGTGATTCCAACCACACCAAAACAACTTCCAAGGTGGTTCGGAGCACTTTTTACGTAATTCCAACCGAAAAACTTTTTTTTTCTTCAACTAAAAACTTAAAAAAAAAAAAAAAAAAAAAACTAGGAACTAAGCAATTTCATCCACATCCAAACAACATTTAAGGTGGTTCGAAGTACTTTTTACGTATTCCCAACTACACCAAAGCAACTTCCAAGGTGGTTCGAAGTACTTTTTACGTGTTCCCAACCACACCAAAGCAACTTCCAAGGTGGTTCGAAGCACTTTTTACGTATTCCCAACCACACCAAAGCAACTTCCAAGGTGGTTCGAAGCACTTTTTACGTAATTCCAACCGAAAAACTTTTTTTTTCTTTAACTAAAAACTTAAAAAAAAAAAAAAAAAAAAAAAAAAAAAAAAAAAAAAAAAAAAACTAGGAACTAAGCAATTTCATCCACATCCAAACAACATTTAAGGTGGTTCGAAGCACTTTTTACGTGATTCCAACCACACCAAAGCAACTTCCAAGGGGGTTCGAAGCACTTTTTACGTAATTCCAACCGAAAAACTTTTTTTTTCTTTAACTAAAAACTTAAAAAAAAAAAAAAAAAAAAAAAAAAAAAAACTAGGAACTAAGCAATTTCATCCACATCCAAACAACATTTAAGGTGGTTCGAAGCACTTTTTACGTGATTCCAACCACACCAAAGCAACTTCCAAGATGGTTCGAAGTACTTTTTACGTATTCCCAACCACACCAAAGCAACTTCCAAGGTGGTTCGAAGCACTTTTTACGTATTCCCAACCACACCAAAGCAACTTCCAAGGTGGTTCGAAGCACTTTTCACGAAATTCCAACCGAAAAACTTTTTTTTTCTTTAACTAAAAACTAAAAAAAAAAAAAAAAAAAAAAAAAAAAAAAAATAGGAACTAAGCTATTTCATCCACATCCAAACAACATTTAAGGTGGTTCGAAGCACTTTTTACGTGATTATAACCACACCAAAGCAACTTCCAAGGTGGTTCGAAGCACTTTTTACGTATTCCCAACCACACCAAAGCAACTTCCAAGGTGGTTCGAAGCACTTTTTACGTAATTCCAACCGAAAAACTTTTTTTTTCTTCAACTAAAAACGTAAAAAAAAAAAAAAAAAAAACTAGGAACTAAGCAATTTCATCCACATCCAAACAACATTTAAGGTGGTTCGAAGCACTTTTTACGTATTCCCAACCACACCAAAGCAACTTCCAAGGTGGTTCGAAGCACTTTTTACGTAATCTTTAACCACACCAAAGCAACTTCCAAGGTGGTTCGAAGCACTTTTTACGTAATTCCAACCGAAAAACTTTTTTTTTCTTTAACTAAAAACTAAAAAAAAAAAAAAAAAAAAAAAAAAAAACTAGGAACTAAGCTATTTCATCCACATCCAAACAACATTTAAGGTGGTTCGAAGCACTTTTTACGTGATTCCAACCACACCAAAGCAACTTCCAAGGTGGTTCGAAGCACTTTTTACGTATTCCCAACCACACCAAAGCAACTTCCAAGGTGGTTCGAAGCACTTTTTACGTAATTCCAACCGAAAAACTTTTTTTTTCTTCAACTAAAAACTTAAAAAAAAAAACAAAAAAAAAAAAAACTAAGCAATTTCATCCACATCCAAACAACATTTAAGGTGGTTCGAAGCACTTTTTACGTGATTCCAACCACACCAAAGCAACTTCCAAGGTGGTTCGAAGTACTTTTTACGTATTCCCAACCACACCAAAACAACTTCCAAGGTGGTTCGAAGCACTTTTTACGTAATTCCAACCGAAAAACTTTTTTTTTCTTTAACTAAAAACTTAAAAAAAAAAAAAAAAAAAAAAAAAAAAAAAAAAAAAAAAAAAAAAAAACTAGGAACTAAGCAATTTCATCAACATCCAAACAACATTTAAGGTGGTTCGAAGC
>NW_026690092.1:162500-165000 GCF_943734765.1 Anopheles ziemanni
CTTCCAAGGTGGTTTGAAGCACTTTTTACGTATTCCCAACCACACCAAAACAACTTCCAAGGTGGTTCGAAGCACTTTTTACGTAATTCAAACCGAAAAACTTTTTTTTTCTTTAACTAAAAACTTAAAAAAAAAAAACTAGGAACTAAGCAATTTCATCCACATCCAAACAACATTTAAGGTGGTTCGAAGCACTTTTTAAGTGATTCCAACCACACCAAAGCAACTTCCAAGGTGGTTCGAAGCACTTTTTACGTAATTCCAACCGATAAACTTTTTTTTTCTTTACCTAAAAACTAAAAAAAAAAAAAAAACTAGGAACTAAGCAATTTCATCCACATCCAAACAACATTTAAGGTGGTTCGAAGCACTTTTTACGTGATTCCAACCACACCAAAGCAACTTCCAAGGTGGTTCGAAGTACTTTTTACGTATTCCCAACCACACCAAAGCAACTTCCAAGGTGGTTCGAAGCACTTTTTACGTAATTCCAACCGAAAAACTTTTTTTTTCTTTAATTAAAAACTTTAAAAAAAAAAAAAAAAAAAAAAAAAACTAGGAGCTAAGCAATTTCATCCACATCCAAACAACATTTAAGGTGGTTCGAAGTACTGTTTACGTATTCCCAACCACACCAAAGCAACTTCCAAGGTGGTTCGAAGTACTTTTTACGAGTTCCCAACCACACCAAAGCAACTTCCAAGGTGGTTCGAAGTACTTTTAACGTATTCCCAGCCACACCAAAGCAACTTCCAAGGTGGTTCGAAGCACTTTTTACGTAATTCCAACCGAAAAACTTTTTTTTTCTTCAACTAAAAACTTAAAAAAAAAAAAAAAAAAAAAAAAAACTAGGAACTAAGCAATTTCATCCACATCCAAACAACATTTAAGGTGGTTCGAAGTACTTTTTACGTATTCCCAACTACACCAAAGCAACTTCCAAGGTGGTTCGAAGTACTTTTTACGTGTTCCCAACCACACCAAAGCAACTTCCAAGGTGGTTCGAAGTACTTTTTACGTATTCCCAACCACACCAAAGCAACTTCCAAGGTGGTTCGAAGCACTTTTTACGTATTCCCAACCACACCAAAGCAACTTCCAAGGTGGTTCGAAGTACTTTTTACGTAATTCCAACCGAAAAACTTTTTTTTTCTTTAACTAAAAACTTAAAAAAAAAAAAAAAAAAAAAAAACTAGGAACTAAGCAATTTCATCTACATCCAAACAACATTTAAGGTGGTTCGAAGCACTTTTTACGTGATTCCAACCACACCAAAGCAACTTCCAAGGTGGTTCGAAGTACTTTTTACGTATTCCCAACCACACCAAAGCAACTTCCAAGGTGGTTCGAAGTACTTTTTACGTATTCCCAACCACACCAAAGCAACTTCCAAGGTGGTTCGAAGCACTTTTTACGTATTCCCAACCACACCAAAGCAACTTCCAAGGTGGTTCGAAGCACTTTTTACGTATTCCCAACCACACCAAAACATCTTCCAAGGTGGTTCGAAGCACTTTTTACGTAATTCAAACCGAAAAACTTTTTTTTTCTTTAACTAAAAACTTAAAAAAAAAACTAGGAACTAAGCAATTTCATCCACATCCAAACAACATTTAAGGTGGTTCGAAGTACTTTTTACGTATTCCCAACCACACCTAAGCAACTTCCAAGGTGGTTCGAAGTACTTTTTACGTATTCCCAACCACACCAAAACAACTTCCAAGGTGGTTCGAAGCACTTTTTACGTAATTCAAACCGAAAAACTTTTTTTTTCTTTAACTAAAAACTTAAAAAAAAAAAAAAAAAAAAAAAAAAAAAACTAGGAACTAAGCAATTTCATCCACATCCAAACAACATTTAAGGTGGTTCGAAGCACTTTTTACGTGATTCCAACCACACCAAAGCAACTTCCAAGGTGGTTCGAAGTACTTTTTACGTATTCCCAACCACACCAAAGCAACTTCCAAGGTGGTTTGAAGCACTTTTTACGTATTCCCAACCACACCAAAACAACTTCCAAGGTGGTTCGAAGTAGTTTTTACGTATTCCCAACCACACCAAAGCAATTCCAAAGTGGTTCGAAGCACTTTTTACGTATTCGCAACACCAAAGCAACTTCCAAGGTGGTTCGAAGCACTTTTTACGTAATTCCAACCGAAAAACTTTTTTTTTCTTTAACTAAAAACTTAAAAAAAAAAAAAAAAAAAAAAAAAAAAACTAGGAACTAAGCAATTTCATCCACATCCAAACAACATTTAAGGTGGTTCGAAGCACTTTTTAAGTGATTCCAACCACACCAAAGCAACTTCCAAGGTGGTTCAAAGTACTTTTTACGTGTTCCCAACCACACCAAAGCAACTTCCAAGGTGGTTCGAAGTACTTTTTACGTAATTCCAACCGAAAAACTTTTTTTTTCTTTAACTAAAAACTTAAAAAAAAAAAAAAAAAAAAAAAAAAAAACTAGGAACTAAGCAATTTCATCCACATCCAAACAACATTT
>NW_026690092.1:172500-177500 GCF_943734765.1 Anopheles ziemanni
GTGGTTCGAAGCACTTTTTACGTGATTCCAACCACACCAAAGCAACTTCCAAGGTGGTTCGAAGTACTTTTTACGTATTCCCAACCACACCAAAGCAACTTCCAAGGTGGTTCGAAGCACTTTTTACGTATTCCCAACCACACCAAAGCAACTTCCAAGGTGGTTCGAAGCACTTTTTAAGTAATTCCAACCGAAAAACTTTTTTTTTCTTTAACTAAAAACGTAAAAAAAAAAAAAAAAAAAAAACCAGGAACTAAGCAATTTCATCCACATCCAAACAACATTTAAGGTGGTTCGAAGCACTTTTTACGTGATTCCAACCACACCAAAGCAACTTCCAAGGTGGTTCGAAGTACTTTTTACGTATTCCCAACCACACCAAAGCAACTTCCAAGGTGGTTCGAAGCACTTTTTACGTATTCCCAACCACACCAAAACAACTTCCAAGGTGGTTCGAAGTAGTTTTTACGTATTCCCAACCACACCAAAGCAATTCCAAGGTGGTTCGAAGCACTTTTTACGTATTCGCAACCACACCAAAGCAACTTCCAAGGTGGTTCGAAGCACTTTTTACGTAATTCCAACCCAAAAAATTTTTTTTTCTTCAAATAAAAAATTAAAAAAAAAAAAAAAAAAAAAAAAAAAACTAGGAACTAAGCAATTTCATCCACATCCAAACAACATTTAAGGTGGTTCGAAGCACTTTTTAAGTGATTCCAACCACACCAAAGCAACTTCCAAGGTGGTTCGAAGCACTTTTTACGTAATTCCAACCGAAAAACTTTTTTTTTCTTTAACTAAAAACTAAAAAAAAAAAAAAAAAAAAAACTAGGAACTAAGCAATTTCATCCACATCCAAACAACATTTAAGGTGGTTCGAAGCACTTTTTACGTGATTCCAACCACACCAAAGCAACTTCCAAGGTGGTTCGAAGTACTTTTTACGTATTCCCAACCACACCAAAGCAACTTCCAAGGTGGTTCGAAGCACTTTTTACGTAATTCCAACCGAAAAACTTTTTTTTTCTTTTATTAAAAACTTTAAAAAAAAAAAAAAAAAAAAAAACTAGGAGCTAAGCAATTTCATCCACATCCAAACAACATTTAAGGTGGTTCGAAGTACTGTTTACGTATTCCCAACCACACCAAAGCAACTTCCAAGGTGGTTCGAAGTACTTTTTACGAGTTCCCAACCACACCAAAGCAACTTCCAAGGTGGTTCGAAGTACTTTTAACGTATTCCCAGCCACACCAAAGCAACTTCCAAGGTGGTTCGAAGCACTTTTTACGTAATTCCAACCGAAAAACTTTTTTTTTCTTCAACTAAAAACTTAAAAAAAAAAAAAAAAAAAAAAACTAGGAACTGAGCAATTTCATCCACATCCAAACAACATTTAAGGTGGTTCGAAGTACTTTTTACGTATTCCCAACTACACCAAAGCAACTTCCAAGGTGGTTCGAAGCACTTTTTACGTAATTCCAACCGAAAAACTTTTTTTTTCTTTAACTAAAAACGTAAAAAAAAAAAAAAAAAAAAAAACCAGGAACTAAGCAATTTCATCCACATCCAAACAACATTTAAGGTGGTTCGAAGCACTTTTTACGTGATTCCAACCACACCAAAGCAACTTCCAAGGTGGTTCGAAGTACTTTTTACGTATTCCCAACCACACCAAAGCAACTTCCAAGGTGGTTCGAAGCACTTTTTACGTATTCTCAACCACACCAAAGCAACTTCCAAGGTGGTTCGAAGCACTTTTTACGTAATTCCAACCGAAAAACTTTTTTTTTCTTTAACTAAAAACGTAAAAAAAAAAAAAAAAAAATCCAGGAACTAAGCAATTTCATCCACATCCAAACAACATTTAAGGTGGTTCGAAGCACTTTTTACGTGATTCCAACCACACCAAAGCAACTTCCAAGGTGGTTCGAAGTACTTTTTACGTATTCCCAACCACACCAAAGCAACTTCCAAGGTGGTTCGAAGCACTTTTTACGTATTCTCAACCACACCAAAGCAACTTCCAAGGTGGTTCGAAGCACTTTTTACGTAATTCCAACCGAAAAACTTTTTTTTTCTTTAACTAAAAACGTAAAAAAAAAAAAAAAAAAAAAACCAGGAACTAAGCAATTTCATCCACATCCAAACAACATTTAAGGTGGTTCGAAGCACTTTTTACGTGATTCCAACCACACCAAAGCAACTTCCAAGGTGGTTCGAAGTACTTTTTACGTATTCCCAACCACACCAAAGCAACTTCCAAGGTGGTTCGAAGCACTTTTTACGTATTCTCAACCACACCAAAGCAACTTCCAAGGTGGTTCGAAGCACTTTTTAAGTAATTCCAACCGAAAAACTTTTTTTTTCTTTAACTAAAAACGTAAAAAAAAAAAAAAAAAAAAAAAAAAAAAAAAACTAGGAACTAAGCAATTTCATCCACATCCAAACAACATTTAAGGTGGTTCGAAGCACTTTTTACGTGATTCCAACCACTCCAAAGCAACTTCCAAGGTGGTTCGAAGTACTTTTTACGTAATTCCAACCGAAAAACTTTTTTTTTCTTTAACTAAAAACGTAAAAAAAAAAAAAAAAAAAAAAAAAAAAAACTAGGAACTAAGCAATTTCATCCACATCCAAACAACATTTAAGGTGGTTCGAAGCACTTTTTACGTGATTCCAACCACTCCAAAGCAACTTCCAAGGTGGTTCGAAGTACTTTTTACGTATTCCCAACCACACCAAAGCAACTTCCAAGGTGGTTCGAAGCACTTTTTACGTATTCCCAACGACACCAAAGCAACTTCCAAGGTGGTTCGAAGCACTTTTTAAGTAATTCCAACCGAAAAACTTTTTTTTTCTTTAACTAAAAACGTAAAAAAAAAAAAAAAAAAAAACCAGGAACTAAGCAATTTCATCCACATCCAAACAACATTTAAGGTGGTTCGAAGCACTTTTTACGTGATTCCAACCACACCAAAGCAACTTCCAAGGTGGTTCGAAGTACTTTTTACGTATTCCCAACCACACCAAAGCAACTTCCAAGGTGGTTCGAAGCACTTTTTACGTATTCTCAACCACACCAAAGCAACTTCCAAGGTGGTTCGAAGCACTTTTTACGTAATTCCAACCGAAAAACTTTTTTTTTCTTTAACTAAAAACGTAAAAAAAGAAAAAAAAAAAAAACCAGGAACTAAGCAATTTCATCCACATCCAAACAACATTTAAGGTGGTTCGAAGCACTTTTTACGTGATTCCAACCACACCAAAGCAACTTCCAAGGTGGTTCGAAGTACTTTTTACGTATTCCCAACCACACCAAAGCAACTTCCAAGGTGGTTCGAAGCACTTTTTACGTAATTCCAACCGAAAAACTTTTTTTTTCTTTAACTAAAAACGTAAAAAAAAAAAAAAAAAAAAAAAAAAAAAACTAGGAACTAAGCAATTTCATCCACATCCAAACAACATTTAAGGTGGTTCGAAGCACTTTTTACGTGATTCCAACCACTCCAAAGCAACTTCCAAGGTGGTTCGAAGTACTTTTTACGTAATTCCAACCGAAAAACTTTTTTTTTCTTTAACTAAAAACGTAAAAAAAAAAAAAAAAAAAAAAAAAAAAAAACTAGGAACTAAGCAATTTCATCCACATCCAAACAACATTTAAGGTGGTTCGAAGCACTTTTTACGTGATTCCAACCACTCCAAAGCAACTTCCAAGGTGGTTCGAAGTACTTTTTACGTATTCCCAACCACACCAAAGCAACTTCCAAGGTGGTTCGAAGCACTTTTTACGTATTCCCAACGACACCAAAGCAACTTCCAAGGTGGTTCGAAGCACTTTTTAAGTAATTCCAACCGAAAAACTTTTTTTTTCTTTAACTAAAAACGTAAAAAAAAAAAAAAAAAAAAAAAAAAAACTAGGAACTAAGCAATTTCATCCACATCCAAACAACATTTAAGGTGGTTCGAAGCACTTTTTACGTGATTCCAACCACTCCAAAGCAACTTCCAAGGTGGTTCGAAGTACTTTTTACGTATTCCCAACCACACCAAAGCAACTTCCAAGGTGGTTCGAAGCACTTTTTACGTATTCCCAACCACACCAAAGCAACTTCCAAGGTGGTTCGAAGTACTTTTTACGTAATTCCAACCGAAAAACTTTTTTTTTCTTTAACTAAAAACTTAACAAAAAAAAAAAAAAAAAAAAAAAAAAAAAAAAAAAAAAAAAAAAAAAAAAAAAAAAAAAAAAAAAAAAAAAAAACTAGGAACTAAGCAATTTCATCCACATCCAAACAACATTTAAGGTGGTTCGAAGCACTTTTTACGTGATTCCAACCACACCAAAGCAACTTCCAAGGTGGTTCGAAGTACTTTTTACGTATTCCCAACCACACCATAGCAACTTCCAAGGTGGTTCGAAGCACTTTTTACGTATTCCCAACCACACCAAAGCAACTTCCAAGGTGGTTCGAAGTACTTTTTACGTAATTCCAACCGAAAAACTTTTTTTTTCTTTAACAAAAAAAAAAAAAACAAAAAAAAAAAAACTAGGAACTAAGCAATTTCATCCACATCCAAACAACATTTAAGGTGGTTCGAAGCACTTTTTACGTGATTCCAACCACACCAAAGCAACTTCCAAGGTGGTTCGAAGTACTTTTTACGTATTCCCAACCACACCAAAGCAACTTCCAAGGTGGTTCGAAGCACTTTTTACGTATTCCCAACCACACCAAAGCAACTTCGAAGGTGGTTCGAAGCACTTTTTACGTAATTCCAACCGAAAAACTTTTTTTTTCTTTAACTAAAAACGTAAAAAAAAAAAAAAAAAAAACTAGGAACTAAGCAATTTCATCCACATCCAAACAACATTTAAGGTGGTTCGAAGCACTTTTTACGTGATTCCAACCACACCAAAGCAACTTCCAAGGTGGTTCGAAGTACTTTTTACGTATTCCCAACCACACCAAAGCAACTTCCAAGGTGGTTCGAAGCACTTTTT
>NW_026690092.1:182500-185000 GCF_943734765.1 Anopheles ziemanni
TTACGTATTCCCAACCACACCAAAACAACTTCCAAGGTGGTTCGAAGCACTTTTTACGTATTCCCAACCACACCAAAGCAACTTCCAAGGTGGTTCGAAGTACTTTTTACGTAATTCCAACCGAAAAACTTTTTTTTTCTTTAACTAAAAACTTAACAAAAAAAAAAAAAAAACTAGGAACTAAGCAATTTCATCCACATCCAAACAACATTTAAGGTGGTTCGAAGCACTTTTTACGTGATTCCAACCACACCAAACCAACTTCCAAGGTGGTTCGAAGTACTTTTTACGTATTCCCAACCACACCAAAGCAACTTCCAAGGTGGTTCGAAGCACTTTTTACGTATTCCCAACCACACCAAAGCAACTTCCAAGGTGGTTCGAAGCACTTTTTACGTAATTCCAACCGAAAAACTTTTTTTTTCTTTAACTAAAAACGTAAAAAAAAAAAAAAAAAAAAAACAGGAACTAAGCAATTTCATCCACATCCAAACAACATTTAAGGTGGTTCGAAGCACTTTTTACGTGATTCCAACCACACCAAAGCAACTTCCAAGGTGGTTCGAAGTACTTTTTACGTATTCCCAACCACACCAAAGCAACTTCCAAGGTGGTTCGAAGCACTTTTTACGTATTCCCAACCACACCAAAGCAACTTCCAAGGTGGTTCGAAGCACTTTTTAAGTAATTCCAACCGAAAAACTTTTTTTTTCTTTAACTAAAAACGTAAAAAAAAAAAAAAAAAAAAAAAAAAAAACTAGGAACTAAGCAATTTCATCCACATCCAAACAACATTTAAGGTGGTTCGAAGCACTTTTTACGTGATTCCAACCACTCCAAAGCAACTTCCAAGGTGGTTCGAAGTACTTTTTACGTATTCCCAACCACACCAAAGCAACTTCCAAGGTGGTTCGAAGCACTTTTTACGTATTCCCAACCACACCAAAGCAACTTCCAAGGTGGTTCGAAGTACTTTTTACGTAATTCCAACCGAAAAACTTTTTTTTTCTTTAACTAAAAACTTAACAAAAAAAAAAAAAAAAAAAAAAAAAAAAAAAAAAAAAAAAAAAAAAAAAAAAAAAAAAAAAAAAAAACTAGGAACTAAGCAATTTCATCCACATCCAAACAACATTTAAGGTGGTTCGAAGCACTTTTTACGTGATTCCAACCACACCAAAGCAACTTCCAAGGTGGTTCGAAGTACTTTTTACGTATTCCCAACCACACCATAGCAACTTCCAAGGTGGTTCGAAGCACTTTTTACGTATTCCCAACCACACCAAAGCAACTTCCAAGGTGGTTCGAAGTACTTTTTACGTAATTCCAACCGAAAAACTTTTTTTTTCTTTAACAAAAAAAAAAAAAAAAAAAAAAAAAAAAAACTAGGAACTAAGCAATTTCATCCACATCCAAACAACATTTAAGGTGGTTCGAAGCACTTTTTACGTGATTCCAACCACACCAAAGCAACTTCCAAGGTGGTTCGAAGTACTTTTTACGTATTCCCAACCACACCAAAGCAACTTCCAAGGTGGTTCGAAGCACTTTTTACGTATTCCCAGCCACACCAAAGCAACTTCGAAGGTGGTTCGAAGCACTTTTTACGTAATTCCAACCGAAAAACTTTTTTTTTCTTTAACTAAAAACGTAAAAAAAAAAAAAAAAAAAAACTAGGAACTAAGCAATTTCATCCACATCCAAACAACATTTAAGGTGGTTCGAAGCACTTTTTACGTGATTCCAACCACACCAAAGCAACTACCAAGGTGGTTCGAAGTACTTTTTACGTATTCCCAACCACACCAAAGCAACTTCCAAGGTGGTTCGAAGCACTTTTTACGTATTCCCAACCACACCAAAGCAACTTCCAAGGTGGTTCGAAGCACTTTTTACGTAATTCCAACCGAAAAACTTTTTTTTTCTTTAACTAAAAACGTAAAAAAAAAAAAAAAAAAAACCAGGAACTAAGCAATTTCATCCACATCCAAACAACATTTAAGGTGGTTCGAAGCACTTTTTACGTGATTCCAACCACACCAAAGCAACTTCCAAGGTGGTTCGAAGTACTTTTTACGTATTCCCAACCACACCAAAGCAACTTCCAAGGTGGTTCGAAGCACTTTTTACGTATTCCCAACCACACCAAAGCAACTTCCAAGGTGGTTCGAAGCACTTTTTAAGTAATTCCAACCGAAAAACTTTTTTTTCTTTAACTAAAAACGTAAAAAAAAAAAAAAAAAAAAAAAAAAAAAAAAAACTAGGAACTAAGCAATTTCATCCACATCCAAACAACATTTAAGGTGGTTCGAAGCACTTTTTACGTGATTCCAACCACTCCAAAGCAACTTCCAAGGTGGTTCGAAGTACTTTTTACGTATTCCCAACCACACCAAAGCAACTTCCAAGGTGGTTCGAAGCACTTTTTACGTATTCCCAACCACACCAAAGCAACTTCCAAGGTGGTTCGAAGTACTTTTTACGTAATTCCAACCGAAAAACT
>NW_026690092.1:190000-202500 GCF_943734765.1 Anopheles ziemanni
TTTTACGAGTTCCTAACCACACCAAAGCAACTTCCGAGGTGGTTCGAAGCACTTTTTACGTAATTCCAACCTAAAAACTTTTTTTTTCTTAACTAAAAACTTAAAAAAAAAAAAAAAAAAAAACTAGGAACTAAGCAATTTCATCCACATCCAAACAACATTTAAGGTGGTTCGAAGCACTTTTTACGTGATTCCAACCACACCAAAGCAACTTCCAAGGTGGTTCGAAGTACTTTTTACGTATTCCCAACCACACCAAAACAACTTCCAAGGTGGTTCGAAGCACTTTTTACGTAATTCCAACCGAAAAACTTTTTTTTTCTTAACTAAAAACTTAAAAAAAAAAAAAAAAAAAAACTAGGAACTAAGCAATTTCATCCACATCCAAACAACATTTAAGGTGGTTCGAAGCACTTTTTAAGTGATTCCAACCACACCAAAGCAACTTCCAAGGTGGTTCGAAGTACTTTTTACGTATTCCCAACCACACCAAAGCAACTTCCGAGGTGGTTCGAAGCACTTTTTACGTAATTCCAACCGAAAAACTTTTTTTTCTTTAACTAAAAACTTAAAAAAAAAAAAAAAAAAAAAAAAAAAAACTAGGAACTAAGCAATTTCATCCACATCCAAACAACATTTAAGGTGGTTCGAAGCACTTTTTACGTGATTCCAACCACACCAAAGCAACTTCCAAGGTGGTTCGAAGTACTTTTAACGTATTCCCAACCACACCAAAGCAACTTCCGAGGTGGTTCGAAGCACTTTTTACGTAATTCCAACCGAAAAACTTTTTTTTCTTTAACTAAAAACTTAAAAAAAAAAAAAAAAAAAAAAAAAAGGAACTAAGCAATTTCATCCTTATCCAAACAACATTTAAGGTGGTTCGAAGTACTTTTTACGTATTCCCAACTACACCAAAGCAACTTCCAAGGTGGTTCGAAGTACTTTTTACGTGTTACCAACCACACCAAAGCAACTTCCAAGGTGGTTCGAAGTACTTTTAACGTATTCCCAACCACACCAAAGCAACTTCCAAGGTGGTTCGAAGCACTTCACGGTGCTTCGCAGATCAGAAACACCGTGATGCGTAATGATGCGATGAGAAAGTTGCATCAGACTTCTCTGGACAACTTTTTTCTGTAGTAACGCACTACTTTCGGAGCGATCGTCCCGTCAGAGCTCCCGTCCTGCACCGCTTGACACTACGCGCCGGGCTTCCCGTTACATCAACCACAGTGACTCGACTACTCGGACTACTACACCCCGCCGCGCATCGAATACCCGTTTATCGATCTATTACCAAAACGTGCGCGGTCTGCGCACGAAGGCTGATGAGCTCCGTTTAGCTGTGTCCGAGTCTGACTTCGATGTGGTGGTGCTGACCGAAACCTGGCTTGATCCCAGTCTGCCTTCTTCGCTATTTTTTGACGATAGCTTTCGGGTGTACCGTTGCGATCGTGACTCAGTCAACAGTACTTGCTCTCGCGGCGGTGGAGTTTTAATTGCGTGCTCCCGCTTGCTGACGTCACGGGAATTCCCTTCGAGGCGGCCGTCGTTAGAGCTCACATGTGCTATCATTCACCTGGGAAACACTCGCCTGCTCATTGTTGCGGGATACCTCCCGCCTAGGCTCTCCGCTAACGCTACCACGCTCCTTGCATACGAGGATTGCATCAGCGCGCTATGTGCGACTCTTCACCCTGGAGACGGGATCATTCTCCTTGGGGATTTTAACCAGCCAGCGATTTCTTGGATTATTGCTCAGCCTGATCCGGATGTGCCGTTTGTATTTTATGAGCCGCGTACGCGTTCCGCACTTTCTGAACAGTTTGCCGATGGAATGCACCGTAGCGGACTATTCCAACTAAATTGCTGCTTCAACACTTCTGGGCGAGTGCTTGATTTGATTTTTGCTAATAGTGTCGTCGCCTCAGCCTGCTCGCCGGTAACCACCTGCAGTACCCCTCTCCTTCCAGTGGATGACTATCATCCTCCGCTTGAGGTGGTGTTCTCGGTTCCTCGTGCGGACTTGGCTGTTCCTGCGCCAACACCTTGCCTCAATTACGCGCGGACTGACGTGGGCAAGCTCTCTGCGCTCATCTCTTCGTTTGCGGCCAACTTCGAGTGCTCGAACTATCCTTCGCTTGACCTCGCTGTCGATGGATTTGCCTCATTTATGGTGTCCGCGCTTAATGTATGCACGCCGTTAAAGCGCCCGAAACGTGGTCCTCCCTGGAGTGACCGGACTCTGCAAAGGTTGAAGACGGCCAGGAATGCCGCCTATCGCATATATCGATCCCGAGGTTGCCAAACGTCGCGAGGTAATTTCAACGTTGCTCACACTCTACATCGACGATACAATAAATTCCGCTATCAAGGTTTCGTACGGCGCCTAGGCACGCGTTCACGCCAAAACCCTCGTGCTCTCTGGAATTTCGTGAATGCCAGACGGAAATCCACCGGTTTTCCTGGATGTGTCAGCTACAACGGACGGAGTGGCAACACCCCGTCTGCTGTTTGTGACATTTTCGCAGAGCGCTTCGCTGACACGTTCCTTCCGGACATTGACGACCATAGTCGGATAGTTGATGCGCTCGTTAACGTACCACAGGACGCCATGGCCCCGAACCTGCCATCGGTAGATGTAGAGTCCGTGACTAAAGGGATCAAGCGATTGAAGCCATCCACTTCGCCTGGACCTGATGGGATTCCGTCGCTTATCCTAAAACGCTGCGCTGCTGCCGTGGCCCCAATCTTGGTCGCAATTTTCCGCGAGTCGTTTCGGTCGGGAATTTACCCTGCGACCTGGAAAGCTTCGTGGCTGGTCCCAGTGCACAAAAAAGGGGACAAAAGCAACGCCGCGAATTATCGTGGCATCACATCGCTAAGCGCCTGCGCCAAAGTGTTCGAGCTTCTCGTCTATGAGCCGCTTCTTGTCGCCGCTTCGAACTACGTCAGCTCGGCTCAGCATGGGTTCACCCCAAAACGCTCAACAATTACCAACCTTGTCGAGTTTGTCAGCAGCTGCCATAAAGCGATTGATGCCGGCTCCCAGGTCGATGCTATCTACACGGACATCAAAGCTGCTTTTGATAGCGTTCCGCACTCCCTGCTGCTCGCCAAGCTTCGTGTCCTGGGACTGCCCAACTGCCTGTTGGCCTGGATGCGGTCCTACCTCAGCGACCGTTCATATTGCGTCAGATGTGCATCGCACACGTCGCGCAGCATCAGTGCCACCTCGGGGGTGCCGCAAGGAAGCAACCTGGGGCCGCTTCTTTTTGTATTGTATATCAATGACGTCACGCTTGTTCTACCCCCTGGCAGCCACCTCCTCTATGCTGACGACGCGAAGCTGTTCCTCCCGATCCGAAGCCAAGCCGACCAGGTCCAACTCCAGGCCGTCTTGCTGACCTTCCAGTCGTGGTGTACCCTGAATGGTCTCGAGCTTTGCGCCAACAAATGCTCCGTTATTTCGTTTGCTAGAAGCCGTAGACCATTAGTTCATGGGTACTCGCTGAACGGCGCTGTCCTGGAGCGGAAAAGCTGTGTTCGGGACTTAGGAGTGCTCCTTGACGAAAAGTTGAGCTTCCACGACCACCTGGAACACGTCGTCGCGAAGGGCAACCAGCTGATTGGTCTGCTGAGGCAACTTACGCGCGAGCTCGACGATCCCGCCTCAATAAAGATGCTGTACTGCTCGTTAGTACGGTCAGTCGTGGAGTACGCTTCTGTGGTATGGTGGCCGTCGGGCTCACGTCCACAGGCGCGCCTCGAGTCGATCCAGCGAAAGGCTACGCGGGTGGCCTTACGCTCCTGGAGTGTCCCGGTCGACTATAATGGACGATGCGCGTTACTTGGCCTCGACTCGCTCAGCCAACGTCACTGTACCGCGCAGAGATTGTTTGTTGCGGGCCTACTTGACCATCACATTGACGCGCCGGAACTTCTCTCGGGGCTCTGTTTATACGTCCCTGCGAGAACACTCCGTGCTAGAACGCTACTTGACGTTGAGGTTCGTCGTACCTGTTTTGGATCCTCAGACCCGTTTCATGTTATGTGCCGCGAATTTAATGCAGTCTGTGATCGTTTTGAACCTGACATGTCTAGATCCGCGTTTTTGTTTTCTATTCGTGGGGTGCAACCGGTCACCCGTTAGATGTAAATAGTATTAAGCTATGTATTGTACTAAACTTAAGCGCTTCAAGGGGGCCAAACATGGTCCGTTGAATTTCAATAAAAATTACAAATTACAAATTACTTTTTACGTAATTCCAACCGAAAAACTTTTTTTTTTCTTTAACTAAAAACTTAAAAAAAAAAAAAAAAAAAACTAGGAACTAAGCAATTTCATCCACATCCAAACAACATTTAAGGTGGTTCGAAGCACTTTTTACGTGATTCCAACCACACCAAAGCAACTTCCAAGGTGGTTCGAAGTACTTTTTACGTATTCCCAACCACACCAAAACAACTTCCAAGGTGGTTCGAAGCACTTTTTACGTATTCCCAACCACACCAAAGCAACTTCCGAGGTGGTTCGAAGCACTTTTTACGTAATTCCAACCGAAAAACTTTTTTTTTCTTTAACTAAAAACTTAAAAAAAAAAAAAAAAAAAAAAAAAAAAACTAGGAACTAAGCAATTTCATCCACATCCAAACAACATTTAAGGTGGTTCGAAGCACTTTTTACGTGATTCCAACCACACCAAAGCAACTTCCAAGGTGGTTCGAAGTACTTTTTACGTATTCCCAACCACACCAAAACAACTTCCAAGGTGGTTCGAAGCACTTTTTACGTATTCCCAACCACACCAAAGCAACTTCCGAGGTGGTTCGAAGCACTTTTAACGTAATTCCAACCGAAAAACTTTTTTTTTCTTTAACTAAAAACTTCAAAAAAAAAAAAAAAAAAAAAAACTAGGAACTAAGCAATTTCATCCACATCCAAACAACATTTAAGGTGGTTCGAAGCACTTTTTACGTGATTCCAACCACACCAAAGCAACTTCCAAGATGGTTCGAAGTACTTTTTACGTATTCCCAACCACACCAAAGCAACTTCCAAGGTGGTTCGAAGTACTTTTTACGTATTCCCAACCACACCAAAGCAACTTCCGAGGTGGTTCGAAGCACTTTTTACGTAATTCCAACCGAAAAACTTTTTTTTTCTTTAACTCAAAACTTAAAAAAAAAAAAAAAAAAAAAAAAAAAAAAAAAAAAAAAAAACTAGGAACTAAGCAATTTCATCCACATCCAAACAACATTTAAGGTGGTTCGAAGCACTTTTTACGTGATTCCAACCACACCAAAGCAACTTCCAAGATGGTTCGAAGTACTTTTTACGTATTCCCAACCACACCAAAGCAACTTCCAAGGTGGTTCAAAGTACTTTTTACGAGTTCCTAACCACACCAAAGCAACTTCCGAGGTGGTTCGAAGCACTTTTTACGTAATTCCAACCGAAAAACTTTTTTTTTCTTTAACTAAAAACTTAAAAAAAAAAAAAAAAAAAAAAAAAACTAGGTACTAAGCAATTTCATCCACATCCAAACAACATTTAAGGTGGTTCGAAGCACTTTTTACGTGATTCCAACCACACCAAAGCAACTTCCAAGGTGGTTCGAAGTACTTTTTACGTATTCCCAACCACACCAAAACAACTTCCAAGGTGGTTCGAAGCACTTTTTACGTAATTCCAACCGAAAAACTTTTTTTTTCTTAACTAAAAACTTAAAAAAAAAAAAAAAAAAAAAACTAGGAACTAAGCAATTTCATCCACATCCAAACAACATTTAAGGTGGTTCGAAGCACTTTTTACGTGATTCCAACCACACCAAAGCAACTTCCAAGGTGGTTCGAAGTACTTTTTACGTATTCCCAACCACACCAAAACAACTTCCAAGGTGGTTCGAAGCACTTTTTACGTAATTCCAACCGAAAAACTTTTTTTTTCTTAACTAAAAACTTAAAAAAAAAAAAAAAAAAAAAACTAGGAACTAAGCAATTTCATCCACATCCAAACAACATTTAAGGTGGTTCGAAGCACTTTTTACGTGATTCCAACCACACCAAAGCAACTTCCAAGATGGTTCGAAGTACTTTTTACGTATTCCCAACCACACCAAAGCAACTTCCAAGGTGGTTCAAAGTACTTTTTACGAGTTCCTAACCACACCAAAGCAACTTCCGAGGTGGTTCGAAGCACTTTTTACGTAATTCCAACCGAAAAACTTTTTTTTTCTTTAACTAAAAACTTAAAAAAAAAAAAAAAAAAAAAAAAAACTAGGTACTAAGCAATTTCATCCACATCCAAACAACATTTAAGGTGGTTCGAAGCACTTTTTAAGTGATTCCAACCACACCAAAGCAACTTCCAAGGTGGTTCGAAGTACTTTTTACGTATTCCCAACCACACCAAAGCAACTTCCGAGGTGGTTCGAAGCACTTTTTACGTAATTCCAACCGAAAAACTTTTTTTTCTTTAACTAAAAACTTAAAAAAAAAAAAAAAAAAAAAAAAAAAAAAAAAAAAAAAAAAAACTAGGAACTAAGCAATTTCATCCACATCCAAACAACATTTAAGGTGGTTCGAAGCACTTTTTACGTGATTCCAACCACACCAAAGCAACTTCCAAGGTGGTTCGAAGTACTTTTAACGTATTCCCAACCACACCAAAGCAACTTCCAAGGTGGTTCGGAGCACTTTTTACGTAATTCCAACCGAAAAACTTTTTTTTTCTTCAGCTTAAAACTTAAAAAAAAAAAAAAAAAAAAAAAAAAAGGAACTAAGCAATTTCATCCACATCCAAACAACATTTAAGGTGGTTCGAAGTACTTTTTACGTATTCCCAACTACACCAAAGCAACTTCCAAGGTGGTTCGAAGTACTTTTTACGTGTTACCAACCACACCAAAGCAACTTCCAAGGTGGTTCGAAGTACTTTTAACGTATTCCCAACCACACCAAAGCAACTTCCAAGGTGGTTCGAAGCACTTCACGGTGCTTCGCAGATCAGAAACACCGTGATGCGTAATGATGCGATGAGAAAGTTGCATCAGACTTCTCTGGACAACTTTTTTCTGTAGTAACGCACTACTTTCGGAGCGATCGTCCCGTCAGAGCTCCCGTCCTGCACCGCTTGACACTACGCGCCGGGCTTCCCGTTACATCAACCACAGTGACTCGACTACTCGGACTACTACACCCCGCCGCGCATCGAATACCCGTTTATCGATCTATTACCAAAACGTGCGCGGTCTGCGCACGAAGGCTGATGAGCTCCGTTTAGCTGTGTCCGAGTCTGACTTCGATGTGGTGGTGCTGACCGAAACCTGGCTTGATCCCAGTCTGCCTTCTTCGCTATTTTTTGACGATAGCTTTCGGGTGTACCGTTGCGATCGTGACTCAGTCAACAGTACTTGCTCTCGCGGCGGTGGAGTTTTAATTGCGTGCTCCCGCTTGCTGACGTCACGGGAATTCCCTTCGAGGCGGCCGTCGTTAGAGCTCACATGTGCTATCATTCACCTGGGAAACACTCGCCTGCTCATTGTTGCGGGATACCTCCCGCCTAGGCTCTCCGCTAACGCT
Source organism: Anopheles ziemanni (assembly GCF_943734765.1). Classification (NCBI taxonomy): domain Eukaryota; kingdom Metazoa; phylum Arthropoda; class Insecta; order Diptera; family Culicidae; genus Anopheles; species Anopheles ziemanni. Next base: position 197,588 of record NW_026690092.1, read on the forward strand.
ACCACGCTCCTTGCATACGAGGATTGCATCAGCGCGCTATGTGCGACTCTTCACCCTGGAGACGGGATCATTCTCCTTGGGGATTTTAACCAGCCAGCGATTTCTTGGATTATTGCTCAGCCTGATCCGGATGTGCCGTTTGTATTTTATGAGCCGCGTACGCGTTCCGCACTTTCTGAACAGTTTGCCGATGGAATGCACCGTAGCGGACTATTCCAACTAAATTGCTGCTTCAACACTTCTGGGCGAGTGCTTGATTTGATTTTTGCTAATAGTGTCGTCGCCTCAGCCTGCTCGCCGGTAACCACCTGCAGTACCCCTCTCCTTCCAGTGGATGACTATCATCCTCCGCTTGAGGTGGTGTTCTCGGTTCCTCGTGCGGACTTGGCTGTTCCTGCGCCAACACCTTGCCTCAATTACGCGCGGACTGACGTGGGCAAGCTCTCTGCGCTCATCTCTTCGTTTGCGGCCAACTTCGAGTGCTCGAACTATCCTTCGCTTGACCTCGCTGTCGATGGATTTGCCTCATTTATGGTGTCCGCGCTTAATGTATGCACGCCGTTAAAGCGCCCGAAACGTGGTCCTCCCTGGAGTGACCGGACTCTGCAAAGGTTGAAGACGGCCAGGGCTGCCGCCTATCGCATATATCGATCCCGAGGTTGCCAAACGTCGCGAGGTAATTTCAACGTTGCTCACACTCTACATCGACGATACAATAAATTCCGCTATCAAGGTTTCGTACGGCGCCTAGGCACGCGTTCACGCCAAAACCCTCGTGCTCTCTGGAATTTCGTGAATGCCAGACGGAAATCCACCGGTTTTCCTGGATGTGTCAGCTACAACGGACGGAGTGGCAACACCCCGTCTGCTGTTTGTGACATTTTCGCAGAGCGCTTCGCTGACACGTTCCTTCCGGACATTGACGACCATAGTCGGATAGTTGATGCGCTCGTTAACGTACCACAGGACGCCATGGCCCCGAACCTGCCATCGGTAGATGTAGAGTCCGTGACTAAAGGGATCAAGCGATTGAAGCCATCCACTTCGCCTGGACCTGATGGGATTCCGTCGCTTATCCTGAAACGCTGCGCTGCTGCCGTGGCCCCAATCTTGGTCGCAATTTTCCGCGAGTCGTTTCGGTCGGGAATTTACCCTGCGACCTGGAAAGCTTCGTGGCTGGTCCCAGTGCACAAAAAAGGGGACAAAAGCAACGCCGCGAATTATCGTGGCATCACATCGCTAAGCGCCTGCGCCAAAGTGTTCGAGCTTCTCGTCTATGAGCCGCTTCTTGTCGCCGCTTCGAACTACGTCAGCTCGGCTCAGCATGGGTTCACCCCAAAACGCTCAACAATTACCAACCTTGTCGAGTTTGTCAGCAGCTGCCATAAAGCGATTGATGCCGGCTCCCAGGTCGATGCTATCTACACGGACATCAAAGCTGCTTTTGATAGCGTTCCGCACTCCCTGCTGCTCGCCAAGCTTCGTGTCCTGGGACTGCCCAACTGCCTGTTGGCCTGGATGCGGTCCTACCTCAGCGACCGTTCATATTGCGTCAGATGTGCATCGCACACGTCGCGCAGCATCAGTGCCACCTCGGGGGTGCCGCAAGGAAGCAACCTGGGGCCGCTTCTTTTTGTATTGTATATCAATGACGTCACGCTTGTTCTACCCCCTGGCAGCCACCTCCTCTATGCTGACGACGCGAAGCTGTTCCTCCCGATCCGAAGCCAAGCCGACCAGGTCCAACTCCAGGCCGTCTTGCTGACCTTCCAGTCGTGGTGTACCCTGAATGGTCTCGAGCTTTGCGCCAACAAATGCTCCGTTATTTCGTTTGCTAGAAGCCGTAGACCATTAGTTCATGGGTACTCGCTGAACGGCGCTGTCCTGGAGCGGAAAAGCTGTGTTCGGGACTTAGGAGTGCTCCTTGACGAAAAGTTGAGCTTCCACGACCACCTGGAACACGTCGTCGCGAAGGGCAACCAGCTGATTGGTCTGCTGAGGCAACTTACGCGCGAGCTCGACGATCCCGCCTCAATAAAGATGCTGTACTGCTCGTTAGTACGGTCAGTCGTGGAGTACGCTTCTGTGGTATGGTGGCCGTCGGGCTCACGTCCACAGGCGCGCCTCGAGTCGATCCAGCGAAAGGCTACGCGGGTGGCCTTACGCTCCTGGAGTGTCCCGGTCGACTATAATGGACGATGCGCGTTACTTGGCCTCGACTCGCTCAGCCAACGTCACTGTACCGCGCAGAGATTGTTTGTTGCGGGCCTACTTGACCATCACATTGACGCGCCGGAACTTCTCTCGGGGCTCTGTTTATACGTCCCTGCGAGAACACTCCGTGCTAGAACGCTACTTGACGTTGAGGTTCGTCGTACCTGTTTTGGATCCTCAGACCCGTTTCATGTTATGTGCCGCGAATTTAATGCAGTCTGTGATCGTTTTGAACCTGACATGTCTAGATCCGCGTTTTTGTTTTCTATTCGTGGGGTGCAACCGGTCACCCGTTAGATGTAAATAGTATTAAGCTATGTATTGTACTAAACTTAAGCGCTTCAAGGGGGCCAAACATGGTCCGTTGAATTTCAATAAAAATTACAAATTACAAATTACTTTTTACGTAATTCCAACCGAAAAACTTTTTTTTTCTTTAACTAAAAACTTAAAAAAAAAAAAAAAAAAAACTAGGAACTAAGCAATTTCATCCACATCCAAACAACATTTAAGGTGGTTCGAAGCACTTTTTACGTGATTCCAACCACACCAAAGCAACTTCCAAGGTGGTTCGAAGTACTTTTTACGTATTCCCAACCACACCAAAACAACTTCCAAGGTGGTTCGAAGCACTTTTTACGTAATTCCAACCGAAAAACTTTTTTTTTCTTTAACTAAAAACTTAAAAAAAAAAAACTAGGAACTAAGCAATTTCATCCACATCCAAACAACATTTAAGGTGGTTCGAAGTACTTTTTACGTGATTCCAACCACACCAAAGCAACTTCCAAGGTGGTTCGAAGTACTTTTTAAGTATTCCCAACCACACCAAAGCAACTTCCAAGGTGGTTCGAAGTACTTTTAACGTATTACCAACCACACCAAAGCAATTTCCAAGGTGGTTCGGAGCACTTTTTACTTAATTTTAACCGAAAAACTTTTTTTTTCTTCAACTAAAAACTTAAAAAAAAAAAAAAAAAAAAAAAAATTAGGAACTAAGCAATTTCATCCACATCCAAACAACATTTAAGGTGGTTCGAAGTACTTTTTACGTATTCCCAACTACACCAAAGCAACTTCCAAGGTGGTTCGAAGTACTTTTTACGTGTTCCCAACCACACCAAAGCAACTTCCAAGGTGGTTCGAAGCACTTTTTACGTATTCCCAACCACACCAAAGCAACTTCCAAGGTGGTTCGAAGCACTTTTTACGTAATTCCAACCGAAAAACTTTTTTTTTCTTTAACTAAAAACTTAAAAATAAAAAAAAAAAAAAAAAAAATAAAAAAAAAAAAAAAAAAACTAGGAACTAAGCAATTTCATCCACATCCAAACAACATTTAAGGTGGTTCGAAGCACTTTTTACGTGATTCCAACCACACCAAAACAACTTCCAAGGTGGTTCGGAGCACTTTTTACGTAATTCCAACCGAAAAACTTTTTTTTTCTTCAACTAAAAACTTAAAAAAAAAAAAAAAAAAAAAACTAGGAACTAAGCAATTTCATCCACATCCAAACAACATTTAAGGTGGTTCGAAGTACTTTTTACGTATTCCCAACTACACCAAAGCAACTTCCAAGGTGGTTCGAAGTACTTTTTACGTGTTCCCAACCACAGCAAAGCAACTTCCAAGGTGGTTCGAAGCACTTTTTACGTATTCCCAACCACACCAAAGCAACTTCCAAGGTGGTTCGAAGCACTTTTTACGTAATTCCAACCGAAAAACTTTTTTTTTCTTTAACTACAAACTTTAAAAAAAAAAAAAAAAAAAAAAAAAAAAAAAAAAAAAAAAAAAAAAACTAGGAACTTAGCAATTTCATCCACATCCAAACAACATTTAAGGTGGTTCGAAGCACTTTTTACGTGATTCCAACCACACCAAAGCAACTTCCAAGGTGGTTCGAAGTACTTTTTACGTATTCCCAACCACACCAAAGCAACTTCCAAGGTGGTTCGAAGCACTTTTTACGTGATTCCAACCACACCAAAGCAACTTCCAAGGTGGTTCGAAGCACTTTTTACGTATTCCCAACCACACCAAAGCAACTTCCAAGGTGGTTCGAAGCACTTTTTACGTAATTCCAACCGAAAAACTTTTTTTTTCTTTAACTAAAAACTTAAAAAAAAAAAAAAAAACTAGGAACTAAGCAATTTCATCCACATCCAAACAACATTTAAGGTGGTTCGAAGCACTTTTTACGTGATTCCAACCACACCAAAGCAACTTCCAAGGTGGTTCGAAGTACTTTTTACGTATTCCCAACCACACCAAAGCAACTTCCAAGGTGGTTCGAAGCACTTTTTACGTACTCCCAACCACACCAAAGCAACTTCCAAGGTGGTTCGAAGCACTTTTTACGTAATTCCAACCGAAAAACTTTTTTTTTCTTTAACTAAAAACGTAAAAAAAAAAAAAAAACTAGGAACTAAGCAATTTCATCCACATCCAAACAACATTTAAGGTGGTTCGAAGCACTTTTTACGTGATTCCAACCACACCAAAGCAACTTCCAAGGTGGTTCGAAGTACTTTTTACGTATTCCCAACCACACCAAAGCAACTTCCAAGGTGGTTCGAAGCACTTTTTACGTATTCCCAACCACACCAAAGCAACTTCCAAGGTGGTTCGAAGCACTTTTTACGTAATTCCAACCGAAAAACTTTTTTTTTCTTAAACTAAAAACTTAAAAAAAAAAAAA
>NW_026690092.1:205000-207500 GCF_943734765.1 Anopheles ziemanni
ACTTTTTACGTATTCCCAACCACACCAAAGCAACTTCCAAGGTGGTTCGAAGCACTTTTTACGTAATTCCAACCGAAAAACTTTTTTTTTCTTTAACTAAAAACTTAAAAAAAAAAAAAAACTGGGAACTAAGCAATTTCATCCACATCCAAACAACATTTAAGGTGGTTCGAAGCACTTTTTACGTGATTCCAACCACACCAAAGCAACTTCCAAGATGGTTCGAAGTACTTTTTACGTATTCCCAACCACACCAAAGCAACTTCCAAGGTGGTTCGAAGCACTTTTTACGTATTCCCAACCACACCAAAGCAACTTCCAAGGTGGTTCGAAGCACTTTTTACGTAATTCCAACCGAAAAACTTTTTTTTTCTTTAACTAAAAACGTAAAAAAAAAAAAAAAAAACTAGGAACTAAGCAATTTCATCCACATCCAAACAACATTTAAGGTGGTTCGAAGCACTTTTTACGTGATTCCAACCACACCAAAGCAATTTCCAAGATGGTCCGAAGTACTTTTTACGTATTCCCAACCACACCAAAGCAACTTCCAAGGTGGTTCGAAGCCCTTTTTACGTATTCCCAACCACACCAAAGCAACTTCCAAGGTGGTTCGAAGCACTTTTTACGTAATTCCAACCGAAAAACTTTTTTTTTCTTAAACTAAAAACTTAAAAAAAAAAAAAAAAAAAAAAAAAAAAAAAAAAAAAAAAAAAAAAAAAACTAGGAACTAAGCAATTTCATCCACATCCAAACAACATTTAAGGTGGTTCGAAGCACTTTTTACGTGATTCCAACCACACCAAAGCAACTTCCAAGATGGTTCGAAGTACTTTTTACGTATTCCCAACCACACCAAAGCAACTTCCAAGGTGGTTCGAAGCACTTTTTACGTATTCCCAACCACACCAAAGCAACTTCCAAGGTGGTTCGAAGCACTTTTTACGTAATTCCAACCGAAAAACTTTTTTTTTCTTTAACTAAAAACTTAAAAAAAAAAAAAAACTAGGAACTAAGCAATTTCATCCACATCCAAACAACATTTAAGGTGGTTCGAAGCACTTTTTACGTGATTCCAACCACACCAAAGCAACTTCCAAGGTGGTTCGAAGTACTTTTTACGTATTCCCAACCACACCAAAGCAACTTCCAAGGTGGTTCGAAGCACTTTTTACGTATTCCCAACCACACCAAAGCAACTTCCAAGGTGGTTCGAAGCACTTTTTACGTAATTCCAACCGAAAAACTTTTTTTTTCTTTAACTAAAAACGTAAAAAAAAAAAAAAAAACTAGGAACTAAGCAATTTCATCCACATCCAAACAACATTTAAGGTGGTTCGAAGTACTTTTTACGTATTCCCAACCACACCAAAACAACTTCCAAGGTGGTTCGAAGCACTTTTTACGTAATTCCAACCGAAAAACTTTTTTTTTCTTTAACTAAAAACTTTAAAAAAAAAAAAAAAAAAAAAAAAAACTAGGAACTAAGCAATTTAATCCACATCCAAACAACATTTAAGGTGGTTCGAAGCACTTTTTACGTGATTCCAACCACACCAAAGCAACTTCCAAGGTGGTTCGAAGTACTTTTTACGTATTCCCAACCACACCAAAGCAACTTCCAAGGTGGTTCGAAGCACTTTTTACGTATTCCCAACCACACCAAAGCAACTTCCAAGGTGGTTCGAAGCACTTTTTACGTAATTCCAACCGAAAAACTTTTTTTTTCTTTAACTAAAAACGTAAAAAAAAAAAAAAAAACTAGGAACTAAGCAATTTCATCCACATCCAAACAACATTTAAGGTGGTTCGAAGTACTTTTTACGTATTCGCAACCACACCAAAGCAACTTCCAAGGTGGTTCGAAGCACTTTTTACGTAATTCCAACCGAAAAACTTTTTTTTTCTTTAACTAAAAACTTAAAAAAAAAAAAAAAAAAAAAAACTAGGAACTAAGCAATTTCATCCACATCCAAACAACATTTAAGGTGGTTCGAAGCACTTTTTAAGTGATTCCAACCGAAAAACTTTTTTTTTCTTTAACTAAAAACGTAAAAAAAAAAAAAAAAACTAGGAACTAAGCAATTTCATCCACATCCAAACAACATTTAAGGTGGTTCGAAGCACTTTTTACGTATTCCCAACCACACCAAAACAACTTCCAAGGTGGTTCGAAGCACTTTTTACTTAATTCAAACCGAAAAACTTTTTTTTTCTTTAACTAAAAAATTTAAAAAAAAAAAAAAAAAAAAAAAAAACTAGGAACTAAGCAATTTCATCCACATCCAAACAACATTTAAGGTGGTTCGAAGCACTTTTTACGTGATTCCAACCACACCAAAGCAACTTCCAAGGTGGTTCGAAGTACTTTTTACGTATTCCCAACCACACCAAAGCAACTTCCAAGGTGGTTCGAAGTACTTTTTACGTATTCCCAACCACACCAAAGCAACTTCCAAGGTGGTTCGAAGTACTTTTTACGTGTTCCCAACCACACCAA
>NW_026690092.1:217500-227500 GCF_943734765.1 Anopheles ziemanni
AGCAACTTCCAAGGTGGTTCGAAGTACTTTTTACGTATTCCCAACCACACCAAAGCAACTTCCAAGGTGGTTCGAAGCACTTTTTACGTATTCCCAACCACACCAAAGCAACTTCCAAGGTGGTTCGAAGCACTTTTTACGTAATTCCAACCGAAAAACTTTTTTTTTCTTTAACTAAAAACGTAAAAAAAAAAAAAAAACCAGGAACTAAGCAATTTCATCCACATCCAAACAACATTTAAGGTGGTTCGAAGCACTTTTTACGTATTCCCAACCACACCAAAGCAACTTCCAAGGTGGTTCGAAGCACTTTTTACGTAATTCCAACCGAAAAACTTTTTTTTTTCTTTAACTAAAAACTTAACAAAAAAAAAAAAAAAAAAAAAAAAAAAAAAAAAAAAAAAAAAAAAAAAAAAAAAAAAACTAGGAACTAAGCAATTTCATCCACATCCAAACAACATTTAAGGTGGTCGAAGCACTTTTTACGTGATTCCAACCACACCAAAGCAACTTCCAAAGTGGTTCGAAGTACTTTTTACGTATTCCCAACCACACCAAAGCAACTTCCAAGGTGGTTCGAAGCTCTTTTTACGTATTCCCAACCACACCAAAGCAACTTCCAAGGTGGTTCGAAGCACTTTTTACGTAATTCCAACCGAAAAACTTTTTTTTTCTTTAACTAAAAACGTAAAAAAAAAAAAAAAAAAAAAAACTAGGAACTAAGCAATTGCATCCACATCCAAACAACATTTAAGGTGGTTCGAAGCACTTTTTACGTGATTCCAACCACACCAAAGCAACTTCCAAGGTGGTTCGAAGTACTTTTTACGTATTCCCAACCACACCAAAGCAACTTCCAAGGTGGTTCGAAGCACTTTTTAAGTAATTCCAACCGAAAAACTTTTTTTTTCTTTAACTAAAAACGTAAAAAAAAAAAAAAAAAAAAAACTAGGAACTAAGCAATTTCATCCACATCCAAACAACATTTAAGGTGGTTCGAAGTACTGTTTACGTATTCCCAACCACACCAAAGCAACTTCCAAGGTGGTTCGAAGTACTTTTTACGTAATTCCAACCGAAAAACTTTTTTTTTCTTTAACTAAAAACTTAACAAAAAAAAAAAAAAAAAAAAAAAAAAAAAAAAAAAAAAAAAAAAAAAAAAAAAAAACTAGGCACTAAGCAATTTCATCCACATCCAAACAACATTTAAGGTGGTTCGAAGCACTTTTTACGTGATTCCAACCACACCAAAGCAACTTCCAAGGTGGTTCGAAGTACTTTTTACGTATTCCCAACCACACCAAAGCAACTTCCAAGGTGGTTCGAACCACTTTTTACGTATTCCCAACCACACCAAACCAACTTCCAAGGTGGTTCGAACCACTTTTTACGTAATTCCAACCCAAAAACTTTTTTTTTCTTTAACTAAAAACTTAAAAAAAAAAAAAAAAAAAAACTAGGAACTAAGCAATTTCATCCACATCCAAACAACATTTAAGGTGGTTCGAAGCACTTTTTACGTGATTCCAACCACACCAAAGCAACTTCCAAGGTGGTTCGAAGTACTTTTTACGTATTCCCAACCACACCAAAGCAACTTCCAAGGTGGTTCGAAGCACTTTTTACGTAATTCCAACCGAAAAACTTTTTTTTTCTTTAACTAAAAACTTAACAAAAAAAAAAAAAAAAAAAAACTAGGAACTAAGCAATTTCATCCACATCCAAACAACATTTAAGGTGGTTCGAAGCACTTTTTACGTGATTCCAACCACACCAAAGCAACTTCCAAGATGGTTCGAAGTACTTTTTACGTATTCCCAACCACACCAAAGCAACTTCCAAGGTGGTTCGAAGTACTTTTAACGTATTCCCAACCACACCAAAGCAACTTCAAAGGTGGTTCGAAGCACTTTTTACGTAATTCCAACCGCAAAACTTTTTTTTTCTTTAACTTAAAACTTTAAAAAGAAAAAAAAAAAAAAAAAAAAACTAGGAACTAAGCAATTTCATCCACATCCAAACAACATTTAAGGTGGTTCGAAGTACTGTTTACGTATTCCCAACCACACCAAAGCAACTTCCAAGGTGGTTCGAAGTACTTTTTACGAGTTCCCAACCACACCAAAGCAACTTCCAAGGTGGTTCGAAGTACTTTTAACGTATTCCCAACCACACCAAAGCAACTTCCAAGGTGGTTCGAAGCACTTTTTACGTAATTCCAACCGAAAAACTTTTTTTTTCTTCAACTAAAAACTTAAAAAAAAAAAAAAAAAAAAAAACTAGGAACTAAGCAATTTCATCCACATCCAAACAACATTTAAGGTGGTTCGAAGTACTTTTTACGTATTCCCAACTACACCAAAGCAACTTCCAAGGTGGTTCGAAGTACTTTTTACGTGTTCCCAACCACACCAAAGCAACTTCCAAGGTGGTTCGAAGTACTTTTTACGTATTCCCAACCACACCAAAGCAACTTCCAAGGTGGTTCGAAGCACTTTTTACGTATTCCCAACCACACCAAAGCAACTTCCAAGGTGGTTCGAAGTACTTTTTACGTAATTCCAACCGAAAAACTTTTTTTTTCTTTTACTAAAAACTTAAAAAAAAAAAAAAAAAAAAAAAAAAAACTAGGAACTAAGCAATTTCATCCACATCCAAACAACATTTAAGGTGGTTCGAAGCACTTTTTACGTGATTCCAACCACACCAAAGCAACTTCCAAGGTGGTTCGAAGTACTTTTTACGTATTTCCAACCACACCAAAGCAACTTCCAAGGTGGTTCGAAGTACTTTTTACGTATTCCCAACCACACCAAAGCAACTTCCAAGGTGGTTCGAAGCACTTTTTACGTATTCCCAACCACACCAAAGCAACTTCCAAGGTGGTTCGAAGCACTTTCTACGTAATTCCAACCGAAAAACTTTTTTTTTCTTTAACTAAAAACTTCAAAAAAAAAAAAAAAAAACTAGGAACTAAGCAATTTCATCCACATCCAAACAACATTTAAGGTGGTTCGAAGCACTTTTTACGTGATTCCAACCACACCAAAGCAACTTCCAAGGTGGTTCGAAGTACTTTTTACGTATTCCCAACCACACCAAAGCAACTTCCAAGGTGGTTCGAAGCACTTTTTACGTATTCCCAACCACACCTAAGCAACTTCCAAGGTGGTTCGAAGCACTTTTTACGTAATTCCAACCGAAAAACTTTTTTTTTATTTAACTAAAAACGTAAAAAAAAAAAAAAAAAAAACCAGGAACTAAGCAATTTCATCCACATCCAAACAACATTTAAGGTGGTTCGAAGCACTTTTTACGTGATTCCAACCACACCAAAGCAACTTCCAAGGTGGTTCGAAGTACTTTTTACGTATTCCCAACCACACCAAAGCAACTTCCAAGGTGGTTCGAAGCACTTTTTACGTATTCCCAACCACACCAAAGCAACTTCCAAGGTGGTTCGAAGCACTTTTTAAGTAATTCCAACCGAAAAACTTTTATTTTCTTTAACTAAAAACGTAAAAAAAAAAAAAAAAAAAACTAGGAACTAAGCAATTTCATCCACATCCAAACAACATTTAAGGTGGTTCGAAGTACTGTTTACGTATTCCCAACCACACCAAAGCAACTTCCAAGGTGGTTCGAAGTACTTTTTACGTAATTTCAACCGAAAAACTTTTTTTTTCTTTAACTAAAAACTTAACAAAAAAAAAAAAAAAAAAAAGGAACTAAGCAATTTCATCCACATCCAAACAACATTTAAGGTGGTTCGAAGCACTTTTTACGTGATCCCAACCACACCAAAGCAACTTCCAAGGTGGTTCGAAGTACTTTTTACGTATTCCCAACCACACCAAAGCAACTTCCAAGGTGGTTCGAAGCACTTTTTACGTATTCCCAACCACACCAAAGCAACTTCCAAGGTGGTTCGAAGCACTTTTTACGTAATTCCAACCGAAAAACTTTTTTTTTCTTTAACTTAAAACGTAAAAAAAAAAAAAAAAAAAAAACTAGGAACTAAGCAATTTCATCCACATCCAAACAACATTTAAGGTGGTTCGAAGCACTTTTTACGTGATTCCAACCACACCAAAGCAACTTCCAAGGTGGTTCGAAGTACTTTTTACGTATTCCCAACCACACCAAAGCAACTTCCAAGGTGGTTCGAAGCACTTTTTACGTAATTCCAACCGAAAAACTTTTTTTTTCTTTAACTAAAAACGTAAAAAAAAAAAAAAAAAAAAAAAAACTAGGAACTAAGCAATTTCATCCACATCCAAACAACATTTAAGGTGGTTCGAAGCACTTTTTACGTGATTTCAACCACACCAAAGCAACTTCCAAGGTGGTTCGAAGTACTTTTTACGTATTCCCAACCACACCAAAGCAACTTCCAAGGTGGTTCGAAGCACTTTTTACGTAATTCCAACCGAAAAACTTTTTTTTTCTTTAACTAAAAACTAAACAAAAAAAAAAAAACAAAAAAAAAAAAAAAAACCTAGGAACTAAGCAATTTCATCCACATCCAAACAACATTTAACGTGGTTCGAAGCACTTTTTACGTGATTCCAACCACACCAAAGCAACTTCCAAGATGGTTCGAAGTACTTTTTACGTATTCCCAACCACACCAAAGCAACTTCCAAGGTGGTTCGAAGCACTTTTTACGTATTCCCAACCACACCAAAGCAACTTCCTAGGTGGTTCGAAGCACTTTTTACGTAATTCCAACCGAAAAACTTTTTTTTTCTTTAACTAAAAACGTAAAAAAAAAAAAAAAAAAAAAAACTAGGAACTAAGCAATTTCATCCACATCCAAACAACATTTAAGGTGGTTCGAAGCACTTTTTACGTGATTCCAACCACACCAAAGCAACTTCCAAGGTGGTTCGAAGTACTTTTTACGTATTCCCAACCACACCAAAGCAACTGCCAAGGTGGTTCGAAGCACTTTTTACGTAATTCCAACCGAAAAACTTTTTTTTTCTTTAACTAAAAACGTAAAAAAAAAAAAAAAAAAACTAGGAACTAACCAATTTCATCCACATCCAAACAACATTTAAGGTGGTTCGAAGCACTTTTTACGTGATTTCAACCACACCAAAGCAACTTCCAAGGTGGTTCGAAGTACTTTTTACGTATTCCCAACCACACCAAAGCAACTTCCAAGGTGGTTCGAAGCACTTTTTACGTAATTCCATCTGAAAAACTTTTTTTTTCTTTAACTAAAAACTAAACAAAAAAAAAAAAAACTAGGAACTAAGCAATTTCATCCACATCCAAACAACATTTAACGTGGTTCGAAGCACTTTTTACGTGATTCCAACCACACCAAAGCAACTTCCAAGATGGTTCGAAGTACTTTTTACGTATTCCCAACCACACCAAAGCAACTTCCAAGGTGGTTCGAAGCACTTTTTACGTATTCCCAACCACACCAAAGCAACTTCCAAGGTGGTTCGAAGCACTTTCTACGTAATTCCATCCGAAAAACTTTTTTTTTCTTTAACTAAAAACTTCAAAAAAAAAAAAAAAACTAGGAACTAAGCAATTTCATCCACATCCAAACAACGTTTAAGGTGGTTCGAAGCACTTTTTACGTGATTCCAACCACACCAAAGCAACTTCCAAGGTGGTTCGAAGTACTTTTTACGTATTCCCAACCACACCAAAGCAACTTCCAAGGTGGTTCGAAGCACTTTTTACGTAATTCCAACCGAAAAACTTTTTTTTTCTTAAACAAAAAACTTTAAAAAAAAAAAAAAAAAAAAAACTAGGAACTAAGCAATTTCATCCACATCCAAACAACATTTAAGGTGGTTCGAAGTACTTTTTACGTATTCCCAACCACACCAAAGCAACTTCCAAGGTGGTTCGAAGTACTTTTTACGTGTTCCCAACCACACCAAAGCAACTTCCAAGGTGGTTCGAAGTACTTTTAACGTATTCCCAACCACACCAAAGCAACTTCCAAGGTGGTTCGAAGCACTTTTTACGTAATACCAACCGGAAAACTTTTTTTTTCTTTAACTAAAAACTTTAAAAAGAAAAAACAAAAAAAAACTAGGAACTAGGCAATTTCATCCACATCCAAACAACATTTAAGGTGGTTCGAAGCACTTTTTACGTGATTCCAACCACACCAAAGCAACTTCCAAGGTGGTTCGAAGTACTTTTTACGTATTCCCAACCACACCAAAGCAACTTCCAAGGTGGTTCGAAGTACTTTTTACGTATTCCCAACCACACCAAAGCAACTTCCAAGGTGGTTCGAAGTACTTTTTACGTATTCCCAACCACACCAAAGCAACTTCCAAGGTGGTTCGAAGCACTTTTTACGTATTCCCAACCACACCAAAGCAACTTCCAAGGTGGTTCGAAGCACTTTTTACGTAATTCCAACCGAAAAACTTTTTTTTTCTTTAACTAAAAACTTAAAAAAAAAAAAAAAAAAAAAAAAAAAAAAAACTAGGAACTAAGCAATTTCATCCACATCCAAACAACATTTAAGGTGGTTCGAAGCACTTTTTACGTGATTCCAACCACACCACAGCAACTTCCAAGGTGGTTCGAAGTACTTTTTACGTATTCCCAACCACACCAAAGCAACTTCCAAGGTGGTTCGAAGTACTTTTTACGTATTCCCAACCACACCAAAGCAACTTCCAAGGTGGTTCGAAGCACTTTTTACGTATACCCAACCACACCAAAGCAACTTCCAAGGTGGTTCGAAGCACTTTCTACGTAATTCCATCCGAAAAACTTTTTTTTTCTTTAACTAAAAACTTCAAAAAAAAAAAAAAAACTAGGAACTAAGCAATTTCATCCACATCCAAACAACGTTTAAGGTGGTTCGAAGCACTTTTTACGTATTCCCAACCACACCAAAGCAACTTCCAAGGTGGTTCGAAGCACTTTTTAAGTAATTCCAACCGAAAAACTTTTTTTTTCTTAAACTAAAAACAAAAAAAAAAAAAAAAAAAAAAAAAACTAGGAACTAAGCAATTTCATCCACATCCAAACAACATTTAAGGTGGTTCGAAGTACTGTTTACGTATTCACAACCACACCAAAGCAACTTCCAAGGTGGTTCGAAGTACTTTTTACGTAATTCCAACCGAAAAACTTTTTTTTTCTTTAACTAAAAACTTAACAAAAAAAAAAAAAAAAAAAAAAAAAAAAACTAGGAACTAAGCAATTTAATCCACATCCAAACAACATTTAAGGTGGTTCGAAGCACTTTTTACGTGATTCCAACCACACCAAAGCAACTTCCAAGGTGGTTCGAAGTACTTTTTACGTATTCCCAACCACACCAAAGCAACTTCCAAGGTGGTTCGAAGCACTTTTTACGTAATTCCAACCGAAAAACTTTTTTTTTCTTTAACTAAAAACTTAACAAAAAAAAAAAAAAAAAAAAAAAAAAAAAAAAAAAAAAAAAAAAAAAAAAACTAGGAACTAAGCAATTTCATCCACATCCAAACAACATTTAAGGTGGTTCGAAGCACTTTTTACGTGATTCCAACCACTCCAAAGCAACTTCCAAGGTGGTTCGAAGTACTTTTTACGTATTCCCAACCACACCAAAGCAACTTCCAAGGTGGTTCGAAGCACTTTTTACGTATGCCCAACCACACCAAAGCAACTTCCAAGGTGGTTCGAAGTACTTTTTACGTAATTCCAACCGAAAAACTTTTTTTTTCTTTAACTAAAAACTTAACAAAAAAAAAAAAAAAAAAAAAAAAAAAAAACTAGGAACTAAGCAATTTCATCCACATCCAAACAACATTTAAGGTGGTTCGAAGCACTTTTTACGTGATTCCAACCACACCAAAGCAACTTCCAAGGTGGTTCGAAGTACTTTTTACGTATTCCCAACCACACCAAAGCAACTTCCAAGGTGGTTCGAAGCACTTTTTACGTATTCCCAACCACACCAAAGCAACTTCCAAGGTGGTTCGAAGTACTTTTTACGTAATTCCAACCGAAAAACTTTTTTTTTCTTTAACTAAAAACTTAACAAAAAAAAAAAAAAAAAAAAAAAAAAAACTAGGAACTAAGCAATTTCATCCACATCCAAACAACATTTAAGGTGGTTCGAAGCACTTTTTACGTGATTCCAACCACACCAAAGCAACTTCCAAGGTGGTTCGAAGTACTTTTTACGTATTCCCAACCACACCAAAGCAACTTCCAAGGTGGTTCGAAGCACTTTTTACGTATTCCCAACCACACCAAAGCAACTTCCAAGGTGGTTCGAAGCACTTTTTACGTATTCCCAACCACACCAAAGCAACTTCCAAGGTGGTTCGAAGCACTTTTTACGTAATTCCAACCGAAAAACTTTTTTTTTCTTTAACTAAAAACGTAAAAAAAAAAAAAAAAAAAAAACTAGGAACTAAGCAATTTCATCCACATCCAAACAACATTTAAGGTGGTTCGAAGCACTTTTTACGTGATTCCAACCACACCAAAGCAACTTCCAAGGTGGTTCGAAGTACTTTTTACGTATTCCCAACCACACCAAAGCAACTTCCAAGGTGGTTCGAAGCACTTTTTACGTATTCCCAACCACACCAAAGCAACTTCCAAGGTGGTTCGAAGCACTTTTTAAGTAATTCCAACCGAAAAACTTTTTTTTTCTTTAACTAAAAACGTAAAAAAAAAAAAAAAAAAAACTAGGAACTAAGCAATTTCATCCACATCCAAACAACATTTAAGGTGGTTCGAAGTACTTTTTACGTATTCCCAACCACACCAAAGCAACTTCCAAGGTGGTTCGAAGTACTTTTTACGTAATTCCAACCGACAAACTTTTTTTTTCTTTAACTAAAAACTTAACAAAAAAAAAAAACAAAAAAAAAAAAAAAAAAAAAAAAAAAAAAAAAAAAAAAAAAAAAAAAAAAACTAGGAACTAAGCAATTTCATCCACATCCAAACAACATTTAAGGTGGTTCGAAGCACTTTTTACGTGATTCCAACCACACCAAAGCAACTTCCAAGGTGGTTCGAAGCACTTTTTACGTGTTCCCAACCACACCAAAGCAACTTCCAAGGTGGTTCGAAGTACTTTTTACGTATTCCCAACCACACCAAAGCAACTTCCAAGGTGGTTCGAAGCACTTTTTACGTATTCCCAACCACACCAAAGCAACTTCCAAGGTGGTTCGAAGCACTTTTTACGTAATTCCAACCGGAAAACTTTTTTTTTCTTTAACTAAAAACTTTAAAAAGAAAAAAAAAAAAAAAAACTAGGAACTAAGCAATTTCATCCACATCCAAACAACATTTAAGGTGGTTCGAAGTACTGTTTACGTATTCCCAACCACACCAAAGCAACTTCCAAGGTGGTTCGAAGTACTTTTTACGAGTTCCAAACCACACCAAAGCAACTTCCAAGGTGGTTCGAAGTACTTTTAACGTATTCCCAACCACACCAAAGCAACTTCCAAGGTGGTTCGAAGCACTTTTTACGTAATTCCAACCGAAAAACTTTTTTTTTCTTGAACTAAAAACTTAAAAAAAAAAAAAAAAAAAAAAAAAAACTAGGAACTAAGCAATTTCATCCACATCCAAACAACATTTAAGGTGGTTCGAAGCACTTTTTACGTGATTTCAACCACACCAAAGCAACTTCCAAGGTGGTTCGAAGTACTTTTTACGAGTTCCAAACCACACCAAAGCAACTTCCAAGGTGGTTCGAAGTACTTTTTACGTATTCCCAACCACACCAAAGCAACTTCCAAGGTGGTTCGAAGCACTTTTTACGTATTCCCAACCACACCAAAGCAACTTCCAAGGTGGTTCGAAGTACTTTTTACGTAATTCCAACCGAAAAACTTTTTTTTTCTTTAACTAAAAACTTAAAAAAAAAAAAAAAAAAAAAAAAAAAAAAACTAGGAACTAAGCAATTTCATCCACATCCAAACAACATTTAAGGTGGTTCGAAGCACTTTTTACGTGATTTCAACCACACCAAAGCAACTTCCAAGGTGGTTCG
>NW_026690092.1:230000-242500 GCF_943734765.1 Anopheles ziemanni
GTATTCCCAACTACACCAAAGCAACTTCCAAGGTGGTTCGAAGTACTTTTTACGTATTCCCAACCACACCAAAGCAACTTCCAAGGTGGTTCGAAGTACTTTTTACGTATTCCCAACCACACCAAAGCAACTTCCAAGGTGGTTCGAAGCACTTTTTACGTAATTCCAACCGAAAAACTTTTTTTTTCTTTAACTAAAAACTTAAAAAAAAAAAAAAAAAAAAAAAAACTAGGAACTAAGCAATTTCATCCACATCCAAACAACATTTAAGGTGGTTCGAAGCACTTTTTACGTGATTCCAACCACACCAAAGCAACTTCCAAGGTGGTTCGAAGTACTTTTTACGTATTCCCAACCACACCAAAGCAACTTCCAAGGTGGTTCGAAGCACTTTTTACGTAATTCCAACCGAAAAACTTTTTTTTTCTTTAACTAAAAACTTAAAAAAAAAAAAAAAAAAAAAAAAAAAAAACTAGGAACTAAGCAATTTCATCCACATCCAAACAACATTTAAGGTGGTTCGAAGCACTTTTTACGTGATTCCAACCACACCAAAGCAACTTCCAAGGTGGTTCGAAGTACTTTTTACGTATTCCCAACCACACCAAAGCAACTTCCAAGGTGGTTCGAAGCACTTTTTACGTAATTCCAACCACACCAAAGCAACTTCCAAGGTGGTTCGAAGCACTTTTTACGTATTCCCAACCACACCAAAGCAACTTCCAAGGTGGTTCGAAGCACTTTCTACGTAATTCCAACCGAAAAACTTTTTTTTTCTTTAACTAAAAACTTCAAAAAAAAAAAAAAAAAAACTAGGAACTAAGCAATTTCATCCACATCCAAACAACGTTTAAGGTGGTTCGAAGCACTTTTTACGTGATTCCAACCACACCAAAGCAACTTCCAAGGTGGTTCGAAGCACTTTTTACGTATTCCCAACCACACCAAAGCAACTTCCAAGGTGGTTCGAAGCACTTTTTACGTAATTCCAACCGAAAAACTTTTTTTTTCTTTAACCAAAAACGTAAAAAAAAAAAAAAAAAAAAAAAAACTAGGAACTAAGCAATTTCATCCACATCCAAACAACATTTAAGGTGGTTCGAAGCACTTTTTACGTGATTCCAACCACACCAAAGCAACTTCCAAGGTGGTTCGAAGTACTTTTTACGTATTCCCAACCACACCAAAGCAACTTCCAAGGTGGTTCGAAGCACTTTTTACGTATTCCCAACCACACCAAAGCAACTTCCAAGGTGGTTCGAAGCACTTTTTACGTAATTCCAACCGAAAAACTTTTTTTTTCTTTAACTAAAAACGTAAAAAAAAAAAAAAAAAAAACCAGGAACTAAGCAATTTCATCCACATCCAAACAACATTTAAGGTGGTTCGAAGCACTTTTTACGTGATTCCAACCACACCAAAGCAACTTCCAAGGTGGTTCGAAGTACTTTTTACGTATTCCCAACCACACCAAAGCAACTTCCAAGGTGGTTCGAAGCACTTTTTACGTATTCCCAACCACACCAAAGCAACTTCCAAGGTGGTTCGAAGCACTTTCTACGTAATTCCAACCGAAAAACTTTTTTTTTCTTTAACTAAAAACTTCAAAAAAAAAAAAAAAAAAAACTAGGAACTAAGCAATTTCATCCACATCCAAACAACGTTTAAGGTTGTTCGAAGCACTTTTTACGTGATTCCAACCACACCAAAGCAACTTCCAAGGTGGTTCGAAGCACTTTTTACGTATTCCCAACCACACCAAAGCAACTTCCAAGGTGGTTCGAAGCACTTTTTACGTATTCCCAACCACACCAAAGCAACTTCCAAGGTGGTTCGAAGCACTTTTTACGTAATTCCAACCGAAAAACTTTTTTTTTCTTTAACTAAAAACGTAAAAAAAAAAAAAAAAAAAAAAACTAGGAACTAAGCAATTTCAACCACATCCAAACAACATTTAAGGTGGTTCGAAGCACTTTTTACGTGATTCCAACCACACCAAAGCAACTTCCAAGGTGGTTCGAAGCACTTTTTACGTATTCCCAACCACACCAAAGCAACTTCCAAGGTGGTTCGAAGCACTTTTTACGTATTCCCAACCACACCAAAGCAACTTCCAAGGTGGTTCGAAGCACTTTTTACGTAATTCCAACCGAAAAACTTTTTTTTTCTTTAACTAAAAACGTAAAAAAAAAAAAAAAAAAAAACTAGGAACTAAGCAATTTCATCCACATCCAAACAACATTTAAGGTGGTTCGAAGCACTTTTTACGTGATTCCAACCACACCAAAGCAACTTCCAAGGTGGTTCGAAGCACTTTTTACGTATTCCCAACCACACCAAAACAACTTCCAAGGTGGTTCGAAGCACTTTTTACGTATTCCCAACCACACCAAAGCAACTTCCAAGGTGGTTCGATGCACTTTTTACGTAATTCCAACCGAAAAACTTTTTTTTTCTTTAACTAAAAACGTAAAAAAAAAAAAAAAAAAAACCAGGAACTAAGCAATTTCATCCACATCCAAACAACATTTAAGGTGGTTCGAAGTACTGTTTACGTATTCCCAACCACACCAAAGCAACTTCCAAGGTGGTTCGAAGTACTTTTTACGTAATTTCAACCGAAAAACTTTTTTTTTCTTTAACTAAAAACTTAACAAAAAAAAAAAAAAAAAACTAGGAACTAAGCAATTTCATCCACATCCAAACAACATTTAAGGTGGTTCGAAGCACTTTTTACGTGATTCCAACCACACCAAAGCAACTTCCAAGGTGGTTCGAAGTACTTTTTACGTATTCCCAACCACACCAAAGCAACTTCCAAGGTGGTTCGAAGCACTTTTTACGTAATTCCAACCACACCAAAGCAACTTCCAAGGTGGTTCGAAGCACTTTTTACGTATTCCCAACCACACCAAAGCAACTTCCAAGGTGGTTCGAAGCACTTTCTACGTAATTCCAACCGAAAAACTTTTTTTTTCTTTAACTAAAAACTTCAAAAAAAAAAAAAAAAAAACTAGGAACTAAGCAATTTCATCCACATCCAAACAACGTTTAAGGTGGTTCGAAGCACTTTTTACGTGATTCCAACCACACCAAAGCAACTTCCAAGGTGGTTCGAAGCACTTTTTACGTATTCCCAACCACACCAAAGCAACTTCCAAGGTGGTTCGAAGCACTTTTTACGTATTCCCAACCACACCAAAGCAACTTCCAAGGTGGTTCGAAGCACTTTTTACGTAATTCCAACCGAAAAACTTTTTTTTTCTTTAACTTAAAACGTAAAAAAAAAAAAAAAAAAAAAACTAGGAACTAAGCAATTTCATCCACATCCAAACAACATTTAAGGTGGTTCGAAGCACTTTTTACGTGATTCCAACCACACCAAAGCAACTTCCAAGGTGGTTCGAAGTACTTTTTACGTATTCCCAACCACACCAAAGCAACTTCCAAGGTGGTTCGAAGCACTTTTTACGTAATTCCAACCGAAAAACTTTTTTTTTCTTTAACTAAAAACGTAAAAAAAAAAAAAAAAAAAAAAAACTAGGAACTAAGCAATTTCATCCACATCCAAACAACATTTAAGGTGGTTCGAAGCACTTTTTACGTGATTCCAACCACACCAAAGCAACTTCCAAGGTGGTTCGAAGTACTTTTTACGTATTCCCAACCACACCAAAGCAACTTCCAAGGTGGTTCGAAGCACTTTTTACGTAATTCCAACCACACCAAAGCAACTTCCAAGGTGGTTCGAAGCACTTTTTACGTAATTCCAACCGAAAAACTTTTTTTTTCTTTAACTAAAAAATTAAAAAAAAAAAAAAAAAAAAAAAAAAAAACCAGGAACTAAGCAATTTCATCCACATCCAAACAACATTTAAGGTGGTTCGAAGCACTTTTTACGTGATTCCAACCACACCAAAGCAACTTCCAAGGTGGTTCGAAGTACTTTTTACGTATTCCCAACCACACCAAAGCAACTTCCAAGGTGGTTCGAAGCACTTTTTACGTAATTCCAACCACACCAAAGCAACTTCCAAGGTGGTTCGAAGCACTTTTTACGTATTCCCAACCACACCAAAGCAACTTCCAAGGTGGTTCGAAGCACTTTCTACGTAATTCCAACCGAAAAACTTTTTTTTTCTTTAACTAAAAACTTCAAAAAAAAAAAAAAAAAAACTAGGAACTAAGCAATTTCATCCACATCCAAACAACGTTTAAGGTGGTTCGAAGCACTTTTTACGTGATTCCAACCACACCAAAGCAACTTCCAAGGTGGTTCGAAGCACTTTTTACGTATTCCCAACCACACCAAAGCAACTTCCAAGGTGGTTCGAAGCACTTTTTACGTATTCCCAACCACACCAAAGCAACTTCCAAGGTGGTTCGAAGCACTTTTTACGTAATTCCAACCGAAAAACTTTTTTTTTCTTTAACTAAAAACGTAAAAAAAAAAACTAGGAACTAAGCAATTTCATCCACATCCAAACAACATTTAAGGTGGTTCGAAGCACTTTTTAAGTGATTCCAACCACACCAAAGCAACTTCCAAGGTGGTTCGAAGTACTTTTTACGTATTCCCAACCACACCAAAGCAACTTCCAAGGTGGTTCGAAGCACTTTTTACGTATTCCCAACCACACCAAAGCAACTTCCAAGGTGGTTCGAAGCACTTTTTACGTAATTCCAACCGAAAAATTTTTTTTTTCTTTAACTAAAAACGTAAAAAAAAAAAAAAAAAAAACCAGGAACTAAGCAATTTCATCCACATCCAAACAACATTTAAGGTGGTTCGAAGCACTTTTTACGTGATTCCAACCACACCAAAGCAACTTCCAAGGTGGTTCGAAGTACTTTTTACGTATTCCCAACCACACCAAAGCAACTTCCAAGGTGGTTCGAAGCACTTTTTACGTATTCCCAACCACACCAAAGCAACTTCCAAGGTGGTTCGAAGCACTTTTTACGTATTCCCAACCACACCAAAGCAACTTCCAAGGTGGTTCGAAGTACTTTTTACGTAATTCCAACCGAAAAACTTTTTTTTTCTTTAACTAAAAACTTAAAAAAAAAAAAAAAAAAAAAAAAAAACTAGGAACTAAGCAATTTCATCCACATCCAAACAACATTTAAGGTGGTTCGAAGTACTGTTTACGTATTCCCAACCACACCAAAGCAACTTCCAAGGTGGTTCGAAGTACTTTTTACGAGTTCCCAACCACACCAAAGCAACTTCCAAGGTGGTTCGAAGTACTTTTAACGTATTCCCAACCACACCAAAGCAACTTCCAAGGTGGTTCGAAGCACTTTTTACGTAATTCCAACCGAAAAACTTTTTTTTTCTTCAACTAAAAACTTAAAAAAAAAAAAAAAAAAAAAAAAAAACTAGGAACTAAGCAATTTCATCCACATCCAAACAACATTTAAGGTGGTTCGAAGTACTTTTTACGTATTCCCAACTACACCAAAGCAACTTCCAAGGTGGTTCGAAGTACTTTTTACGTGTTCCCAACCACACCAAAGCAACTTCCAAGGTGGTTCGAAGTACTTTTTACGTATTCCCAACCACACCAAAGCAACTTCCAAGGTGGTTCGAAGCACTTTTTACGTATTCCCAACCACACCAAAGCAACTTCCAAGGTGGTTCGAAGCACTTTTTACGTAATTCCAACCGAAAAACTTTTTTTTTCTTCAACTAAAAACTTAAAAAAAAAAAAAAAAAAAAAAAAAAACTAGGAACTAAGCAATTTCATCCACATCCAAACAACATTTAAGGTGGTTCGAAGTACTTTTTACGTATTCCCAACTACACCAAAGCAACTTCCAAGGTGGTTCGAAGTACTTTTTACGTGTTCCCAACCACACCAAAGCAACTTCCAAGGTGGTTCGAAGCACTTTTTACGTATTCCCAACCACACCAAAGCAACTTCCAAGGTGGTTCGAAGCACTTTTTACGTATTCCCAACCACACCAAAGCAACTTCCAAGGTGGTTCGAAGTACTTTTTACGTAATTCCAACCGAAAAACTTTTTTTTTCTTTAACTAAAAACTTAAAAAAAAAAAAAAAAAAAAAAAAAAAAAATAGGAACTAAGCAATTTCATCCACATCCAAACAACATTTAAGGTGGTTCGAAGCACTTTTTACGTGATTTCAACCACACCAAAGCAACTTCCAAGGTGGTTCGAAGTACTTTTTACGTATTCCCAACCACACCAAAGCAACTTCCAAGGTGGTTCGAAGTACTTTTTACGTATTCCCAACCACACCAAAGCAACTTCCAAGGTGGTTCGAAGTACTTTTTACGTAATTCCAACCGAAAAACTTTTTTTTTCTTTAACTAAAAACTTAAAAAAAAAAAAAAAAAAAAAAAAAAAACTAGGAACTAAGCAATTTCATCCACATCCAAACAACATTTAAGGTGGTTCGAAGTACTTTTTACGTGTTCCCAACCACACCAAAGCAACTTCCAAGGTGGTTCGAAGTACTTTTTACGTATTCCCAACCACACCAAAGCAACTTCCAAGGTGGTTCGAAGCACTTTTTACGTATTCCCAACCACACCAAAGCAACTTCCAAGGTGGTTCGAAGTACTTTTTACGTAATTCCAACCGAAAAACTTTTTTTTTCTTCAACTAAAAACTTAAAAAAAAAAAAAAAAAAAAAAAAAAACTAGGAACTAAGCAATTTCATCCACATCCAAACAACATTTAAGGTGGTTCGAAGCACTTTTTACGTGATTTCAACCACACCAAAGCAACTTCCAAGGTGGTTCGAAGTACTTTTTACGTATTCCCAACCACACCAAAGCAACTTCCAAGGTGGTTCGAAGTACTTTTTACGTATTCCCAACCACACCAAAGCAACTTCCAAGGTGGTTCGAAGCACTTTTTACGTATTCCCAACCACACCAAAGCAACTTCCAAGGTGGTTCGAAGCACTTTCTACGTAATTCCAACCGAAAAACTTTTTTTTTCTTTAACTAAAAACTTCAAAAAAAAAAAAAAAAACTAGGAACTAAGCAATTTCATCCACATCCAAACAACATTTAAGGTGGTTCGAAGCACTTTTTACGTGATTCCAACCACACCAAAGCAACTTCCAAGGTGGTTCGAAGTACTTTTTACGTATTCCCAACCACACCAAAGCAACTTCCAAGGTGGTTCGAAGCACTTTTTACGTATTCCCAACCACACCAAAGCAACTTCCAAGGTGGTTCGAAGCACTTTTTAAGTAATTCCAACCGAAAAACTTTTTTTTTCTTTAACTAAAAACGTAAAAAAAAAAAAAAAAAAAAAAAAACTAGGAACTAAGCAATTTCATCCACATCCAAACAACATTTAAGGTGGTTCGAAGCACTGTTTACGTATTCCCAACCACACCAAAGCAACTTCCAAGGTGGTTCGAAGTACTTTTTACGTAATTTCAACCGAAAAACTTTTTTTTTCTTTAACTAAAAACTTAACAAAAAAAAAAAAAAAAAAACTAGGAACTAAGCAATTTCATCCACATCCAAACAACATTTAAGGTGGTTCGAAGCACTTTTTACGTGATTTCAACCACACCAAAGCAACTTCCAAGGTGGTTCGAAGTACTTTTTATGTATTCCCAACCACACCAAAGCAACTACCAAGGTGGTTCGAAGTACTTTTTACGTATTCCCAACCACACCAAAGCAACTTCCAAGGTGGTTCGAAGCACTTTTTACGTATTCCCAACCACACCAAAGCAACTTCCAAGGTGGTTCGAAGTACTTTTTACGTAATTCCAACCGAAAAACTTTTTTTTTCTTTAACTAAAAACTTAAAAAAAAAAAAAAAAAAAAAAAAAAACTAGGAACTAAGCAATTTCATCCACATCCAAACAACATTTAAGGTGGTTCGAAGCACTTTTTACGTGATTTCAACCACACCAAAGCAACTTCCAAGGTGGTTCGAAGTACTTTTTACGTATTCCCAACCACACCAAAGCAACTTCCAAGGTGGTTCGAAGTACTTTTTACGTATTCCCAACCACACCAAAGCAACTTCCAAGGTGGTTCGAAGCACTTTTTACGTATACCCAACCACACCAAAGCAACTTCCAAGGTGGTTCGAAGCACTTTTTACGTAATTCCAACCGAAAAACTTTTTTTTTCTTTAACTAAAAACGTAAAAAAAAAAAAAAAAAAAACCAGGAACTAAGCAATTTCATCCACATCCAAACAACATTTATGGTGGTTCGAAGCACTTTTTACGTGATTCCAACCACACCAAAGCAACTTCCAAGGTGGTTCGAAGTACTTTTTACGTATTCCCAACCACACCAAAGCAACTTCCAAGGTGGTTCGAAGTACTTTTTACGTATTCCCAACCACACCAAAGCAACTTCCAAGGTGGTTCGAAGCACTTTTTAAGTAATTCCAACCGAAAAACTTTTTTTTTCTTTAACTAAAAACGTAAAAAAAAAAAAAAAAAAAAAAAAAAAACTAGGAACTAAGCAATTTCATCCACATCCAAACAACATTTAAGGTGGTTCGAAGTACTGTTTACGTATTCCCAACCACACCAAAGCAACTTCCAAGGTGGTTCGAAGTACTTTTTACGTAATTTCAACCGAAAAACTTTTTTTTTCTTTAACTAAAAACTTAACAAAAAAAAAAAAAAAAAACTAGGAACTAAGCAATTTCATCCACATCCAAACAACATTTAAGGTGGTTCGAAGCACTTTTTACGTGATTCCAACCACACCAAAGCAACTTCCAAGGTGGTTCGAAGTACTTTTTACGTATTCCCAACCACACCAAAGCAACTTCCAAGGTGGTTCGAAGCACTTTTTACGTATTCCCAACCACACCAAAGCAACTTCCAAGGTGGTTCGAAGCACTTTTTACGTAATTCCAACCGAAAAACTTTTTTTTTCTTTAACTAAAAACGTAAAAAAAAAAAAAAAAAAAAACTAGGAACTAACCAATTTCATCCACATCCAAACAACATTTAAGGTGGTTCGAAGCACTTTTTACGTGATTTCAACCACACCAAAGCAACTTCCAAGGTGGTTCGAAGTACTTTTTACGTATTCCCAACCACACCAAAGCAACTTCCAAGGTGGTTCGAAGCACTTTTTACGTAATTCCAACCGAAAAACTTGTTTTTTCTTTAACTAAAAACTTCAAAAAAAAAAAAAAAAACTGGGAACTAAGCAATTTCATCCACATCCAAACAACATTTAAGGTGGTTCGAAGCACTTTTTACGTGATTTCAACCACACCAAAGCAACTTCCAAGGTGGTTCGAAGTACTTTTTACGTATTCCCAACCACACCAAAGCAACTTCCAAGGTGGTTCGAAGTACTTTTTACGTATTCCCAACCACACCAAAGCAACTTCCAAGGTGGTTCGAAGCACTTTTTACGTATTCCCAACCACACCAAAGCAACTTCCAAGGTGGTTCGAAGCACTTTCTACGTAATTCCAACCGAAAAACTTTTTTTTTCTTTAACTAAAAACTTCAAAAAAAAAAAAAAAACTAGGAACTAAGCAATTTCATCCACATCCAAACAACATTTAAGGTGGTTCGAAGTACTTTTTACGTATTCCCAACCACACCAAAGCAACTTCCAAGGTGGTTCGAAGCACTTTTTACGTATTCCCAACCACACCAAAGCAACTTCCAAGGTGGTTCGAAGCACTTTTTACGTAATTCCAACCGAAAAACTTTTTTTTTCTTTAACTAAAAACGTAAAAAAAAAAAAAAAAAAAAAACCAGGAACTAAGCAATTTCATCCACATCCAAACAACATTTAAGGTGGTTCGAAGCACTTTTTACGTGATTCCAACCACACCAAAGCAACTTCCAAGGTGGTTCGAAGTACTTTTTACGTATTCCCAACCACACCAAAGCAACTTCCAAGGTGGTTCGAAGCACTTTTTACGTATTCCCAACCACACCAAAGCAACTTCCAAGGTGGTTCGAAGCACTTTTTAAGTAATTCCAACCGAAAAACTTTTTTTTTCTTTAACTAAAAACGTAAAAAAAAAAAAAAAAAAAAAAACTAGGAACTAAGCAATTTCATCCACATCCAAACAACATTTAAGGTGGTTCGAAGTACTGTTTACGTATTCCCAACCACACCAAAGCAACTTCCAAGGTGGTTCGAAGTACTTTTTACGTAATTTCAACCGAAAAACTTTTTTTTCCTTTAACTAAAAACTTAACAAAAAAAAAAACAAAAAACTAGGAACTAAGCAATTTCATCCACATCCAAACAACGTTTAAGGTGGTTCGAAGCACTTTTTACGTGATTCCAACCACACCAAAGCAACTTCCAAGGTGGTTCGAAGTACTTTTTACGTATTCCCAACCACACCAAAGCAACTTCCAAGGTGGTTCGAAGCACTTTTTACGTATTCCCAACCACACCAAAGCAACTTCCAAGGTGGTTCGAAGCACTTTTTACGTAATTCCAACCGAAAAACTTTTTTTTTCTTTAACTAAAAACGTAAAAAAAAAAAAAAAAAAAACTAGGAACTAACCAATTTCATCCACATCCAAACAACATTTAAGGTGGTTCGAAGCACTTTTTACGTGATTTCAACCACACCAAAGCAACTTCCAAGGTGGTTCGAAGTACTTTTTACGTATTCCCAACCACACCAAAGCAACTTCCAAGGTGGTTCGAAGCACTTTTTACGTAATTCCAACCGAAAAACTTGTTTTTTCTTTAACTAAAAACTAAACAAAAAAAAAAAAAAAACAAAAAAAAAAAAAAAAAAAAACTAGGAACTAAGCAATTTCATCCACATCCAAACAACATTTAACGTGGTTCGAAGCACTTTTTACGTGATTCCAACCACACCAAAGCAACTTCCAAGATGGTTCGAAGTACTTTTTACGTATTCCCAACCACACCAAAGCAACTTCCAAGGTGGTTCGAAGCACTTTTTACGTATTCCCAACCACACCAAAGCAACTTCCTAGGTGGTTCGAAGCACTTTTTACGTAATTCCAACCGAAAAACTTATTTTTTCTTAAACTAAAAACTTTAAAAAAAAAAAAAAAAAAAACTAGGAACTAAGCAATTTCATCCACATCCAAACAACATTTAAGGTGGTTCGAAGTACTGTTTACGTATTCCCAACCACACCAAAGCAACTTCCAAGGTGGTTCGAAGTACTTTTTACGTGTTCCCAACCACACCAAAGCAACTTCCAAGGTGGTTCGAAGTACTTTTAACGTATTCCCAACCACACCAAAGCAACTTCCAAGGTGGTTCGAAGCACTTTTTACGTAATTCCAACCGGAAAACTTTTTTTTTCTTTAACTAAAAACTTTAAAAAGAAAAAAAAAAAAAAAAACTAGGAACTAAGCAATTTCATCCACATCCAAACAACATTTAAGGTGGTTCGAAGTACTTTTTACGTATTCCCAACCACACCAAAGCAACTTCCAAGGTGGTTCGAAGTACTTTTTACGAGTTCCCAACCACACCAAAGCAACTTCCAAGGTGGTTCGAAGTACTTTTAACGTATTCCCAACCACACCAAAGCAACTTCCAAGGTGGTTCGAAGCACTTTTTACGTAATTCCAACCGAAAAACTTTTTTTTTCTTCAACTAAAAACTTAAAAAAAAAAAAAAAAAAAAAAAAAAAAAACTAGGAACTAAGCAATTTCATCCACATCCAAACAACATTTAAGGTGGTTCGAAGCACTTTTTACGTGATTCCAACCACACCAAAGCAACTTCCAAGGTGGTTCGAAGTACTTTTTACGTATTCCCAACCACACCAAAGCAACTTCCAAGGTGGTTCGAAGCACTTTTTACGTAATTCCAACCACACCAAAGCAACTTCCAAGGTGGTTCGAAGCACTTTCTACGTAATTCCAACCGAAAAACTTTTTTTTTCTTTAACTAAAAACTTAAAAAAAAAAAAAAAAAAAACTAGGAACTAAGCAATTTCATCCACATCCAAACAACGTTTAAGGTGGTTCGAAGCACTTTTTACGTGATTCCAACCACACCAAAGCAACTTCCAAGGTGGTTCGAAGCACTTTTTACGTATTCCCAACCACACCAAAGCAACTTCCAAGGTGGTTCGAAGCACTTTTTACGTATTCCCAACCACACCAAAGCAACTTCCAAGGTGGTTCGAAGCACTTTTTACGTATTCCCAACCACACCAAAGCAACTTCCAAGGTGGTTCGAAGCACTTTTTACGTAATTGAAACCGAAAAACTTTTTTTTTCTTTAACTAAAAACGTTAAAAAATAAAAAAAAAAAACTAGGAACTAAGCAATTTCATCCACATCCAAACAACATTTAAGGTGGTTCGAAGCTCTTTTTACGTGATTCCAACTACACCAAAGCAACTTCCAAGGTGGTTCGAAGTACTTTTTACGTATTCCCAACCACACCAAAGCAACTTCCAAGGTGGTTCAAAACACTTTTTACGTATTCCCAACCAAACCAAAACAACTAACAAGGTAGTTCGAAGCACTTTCTACGTATTTCTTACCACACCAAAGCA